>NC_044996.1:1983766-2250777 GCF_008728515.1 Papio anubis | reverse complement strand
CTATAATATGTGAACCTTTGTGACTGACTCCCTTGACTTTTTTTTTTGAAATTGTAGTGAAATATGCATAACACAAGATTTACTGTTTTAACCATGTTTAATTGTAGAGTTCAGTGGCACTAAGTACATTTACATTGTTGTGCCACCATCACCACCATCCATCATCAGAGACCTTCATCCTTCCAAACTGAAATGATGTCCCCCCATTAAACACTAGCTCCCTTTCTGTCCCTCCCCTGAGTCTCTGGCACTCACTATTCTACTTTTTGTCTCCATGAATTTGACTGCTCTAGACCCTCATATAAGTGTAATCATAGAGTATGTTACCCTCTGTGACTAGCATGTTTTGCTCAGCATAACGTCTTCAAAGTTCATCCATGTTGAAGCATGTGTCAGAATCTCCTTCCTTTGCAGAGCTGAATACTATTCCATTGTGTGGATATGCCACAATTCATTTATCCATTCATCTGTCAATGGACAACCTCATGTTTTACAGCCCCAGTGCCTGCATGTTTATAAATTTAATGCAAATTTATCAAGTGGGTAAAGTGCTGCCCATTCTGTATCTGTACAGTTGTCATTCTAGACTATAAATGCATCACTGCACTTGTCCCATAAAGTAAAGCTAGGTATTAACTGCCCCTCCAAGCCTTGTGACAACTACAGATTTCATGAGCTTGAGCATCTTAATCAAACTTCACGCTTGAACAGAAGACCTGGATGCACAGGACTGCTCAATATAATGGAAACTTCAAACTGCAGTTTGTTACACATGGAACATTGTTTAGTTATTCCAAGGTAGGAACCTGGCTGTGACTATCAGAGACCAAAGATGTTTAACCTGGAATTGTAAGGAGATTCTGACAGTTGAAGACATATTCCAAAAAGAAACACGCACACACACACACACACACACACACACACAAACACACACACACACACAGGCAAAACTCTAGTGAATGTGTTAGCCACAAGTGTCATTTCCTGCTTCCTCATATCTTAGAAGGTTTCATATACTGCTTTACTTTAAGTACCTGCCTGCATGTCACTTTCCTATAAGGTAAGTATCATTGTTCCTGTTTTACAAATCGAGAGAGAGAGAGAGAGAGAGAGGGAGAGAGAGACGTAGAAAGGTTAAGTGGCCCAGGGAACCAGCTCCTGAGAGATTCTGCCAGATTGCACTTTGCCACTCACTGCCCCAAGCTTTCTCCAAATGGGGTCCCAGTTCAACTCTGTTTCTGACGAAATGAAATCTCGGCCAGGCACGGTGGCTCACGCCTGTAATCCCAGCACTTTGGGAGGCCGAGGCGGGTGGATTACCTGAGGTCAGGAGTTTGAGACCAGCCTGGTCAACATGGTGAAACCCCATCTCTACTAAAAATACAAAAATTAGCCGGGTGTGGTAGCACACGCCTGTAATCCCAGCTGCTCAGGAGGCTGAGGCAGGAGAATTGCTTGAGCCTGGGAGACGGAGGTTGCAGTGAGCCGAGATCGTGTCACTGCACTCCAGCCTGGCCGACAGAGTGAGACTCTGTCTAAAAAAAAAAAAGAAAAAAGAAAGAATAAAAAAAGAAAAAGAAATAAATGAAGTATCTGGACATAGGGCCTAGGTCTGTGCATTTTAACCAAGCATCCTTGCGTAACTCCATTTTACCACACTTACTTCCTCAAGTGCAGCCTAGAGACCTTCTACATAGAAAACAGGTGTAGTCTTCCACAAGCTAAATGCATCAGATCCTCCTTGGAGCTTCAAAAATTTTCAGATGTATAGGCACAAAACCTGAGATTCCATTCCAATCCCACCTGGGATTATACCTGTAATCCCAGCACTTTGGGAGGCCGAGACAGGCAGATCACCTAAGGTTGGAGGTTCGAGACCAGCCTGACCAACATGGAGAAACCCTGTCTCTACCAAAAAATGCAAAATTAGCCAAACGTGGTGGCACATGCCTGTAATCCCAGCTACTCGGGAGGCTGAGGCAGGAGAATCGCTTGAACTCGGGAGGCAGAGGTTGTGGTGAGCCAAGATCACACCACTGCACTTCAGTCTGGGCAACAAGAGCAAAACTCTATCTCAAAAAAAAAAGAAAGAAAGAAAAACAGAAAGAAGTACACACATTCTGGGATGGGGTCCAGGCACTGATACAAGTTTAAAGCCCCACCCACATGTTCCTGTGCAGTTAGGGCTGAGAACCACTGCACCAAAAAACCCATGTTTCTCCTGTTGGTGGGAATGTAAATTAGTGTAGCCATTATGGAAAACAGTATGGGAGTATCGGGCTCTTTAAAAAAAAACAAACAAAAACAAAAACAAACAAACAAACAAAAACAAAAACTACAAGTAGAACTACCATCCAGCACAGCAATATCACTACTGGGTATATATCCAAAATAAGGAAATCAGTAGATCAAAGAAATATCTATGCTTCCATATTTATCGCAGCATTATTCACAATGGCCAAGATATGGGATCAACCTATGTGTCCTACTGCTGGTCCTATGTATAGGACTCACATGAGTCCTACATATAGGTCTCAGCCTACCCACTGAGACCTGACAAGGAAAATAGGCAAGAAAAAATATGAAAGCACAATTCATAGAAGAGTAATCTAAGAAGAGTAATCTACCAATTAATGCTTCAAACAATATCCAGACTCACCAGTCATCAAACACAAATTCAAATTAAAATGATATGTCACTTTTCACCTATCAAATTAGTGAAAGTTGTACAAAAGCAATAAGGAACGCTGGACAAGGCACATTCAGAAGGAACTCTCACTCAGACACTGCCCATCGAGTGTAATTTGGTAAAGGTTTTGTAGAAAGCAATCTGTCCATATTGAATGAGACCCTCAAAATGCTTTAATACTTTGAGCCGATAAAGGAACAGTTAGTATCTATCCTAAAACAAACCAGAGACTGAAAATAAGGGTTTAAATGTAAAAATGGTCACTGCAACATCATTGAAAACAGTTGAAACAGGTGAAAAGCCAAAATGATCAACAAGGAACTGACTGGTTATGTACATCAGAGAACTACAGTACAATGTGAAGAATTATTATTTAGATATGAAAAAAGAATTTTTAAGGAATTTTAATTGTCATAAAAAAATGATTCAGTGGAAAAAAGCAAAACTGAATATACAGTATGGTCCTAAGTATGTTTAAAGATACACACTCGCCCTGCTAAAGAAAATGACTGAAAGGAAAGAATACACTAATGACATTAGAGTTAGGTTTCAAGACAATAAATAACTTCTGGTTTTCCGTGATAAGCATGAATGGCTTACATAACCAGCAAACAATAAAGATACAGCCTGTTTTGGTAAATACTTTTTGTTTCCTTGTCTATGTTTATGTTTGGTGGTTGCCTAAGGGTCTTCTTGGTCATGCTCCAAACAAGTATGGCTGACTTTATGTGCATTACTTCATACCAGGCCATGCCGCCTGCTCCCTCCTCAAGCATGAGCTTCTCCGGGGAGAGACTGGTTATTGTATCCATTTACAAGGGGGAAAACTGAGGCTTAGAGGAGTGAAAAAATGTACCCAAAGATCATATGTCTAGGAAGTACCAGAGATGAGCCTCTTCACCAAGCCTAGCTCTGCCCTCAGCCTTGTTTACTCACTGTCTCTCTCCCTTTCTCTCTTCTCTCTCTCTCTCTCTCTCTCCTCTCTCTGTCTCTCTCTCTCTCTCTTTCAGTTGCATCACTCTAACCAGATGCAAATCCACTTAACTTTGGAGAAATCACATAAACAAGAAGGATAAGATCCAGAGGGAACACTCCAGCCTGCTGAGACTTCCACTGTCCCAACAACCCTAAAGGTTATAGAGATATCCTTGAGACCATTTTTAAAGTGTGAGTCACATTGCAGGGATAGAATGCTGAAGCCATCGTACTCAACAATAGGTGACAGAAGAAACAACACAAGGAGAGAGGAAATGGGAAAGGTGGCACGCCCTGCTTCATCCCAAATCACCCCTATCCTCACCTCCAGGGAAGAGAAAGGGGTACAAGACAAAGGAGATGATTGATGGGGCTCCCTACCCAAGCTAAGCTGTTCTCACTTCCACATCCCTGTTTGTCTCTTCTCCCTCCCCTGGCCAGGCATGTCTATACATGTCTCCAAAACTCAAGAATCCACTGGATTTCTCCTTGCACCAGGCCTAACATCACTTACAGTTGGAAGCTGTTGATCCTGGTCCTGCGAATGAAGAGACACACTGTAGTTCTATCTTGAGAGAGATGGCCCTCTTTCGTGAATCACAACAGGCACAGACAGCATGTGGCAACATGGGAAAAGAGAAAATAGAATAGCCAAGAAACTGATATTCAGAAGATCATAGAAGAGGGCTCTAATTCCATGGTTCCAAAGACTCCCTGAATAGCCCCAGGACAATTCAACACCAACATGATGAAAACCAACTCATCCCCCCACCATGTGGTTTCTCCCATAGTCCTTGTCTCTGTTTGTGGCACCTTCCAACTCAAGTGCCAAGCTAGAAACAGTAGAGTCATCTGTAACATTTTCCTTTGCACTGCCAACCACATCTTATCATCCTCACTGTCTCCAGCCCCAGGATATGGCTCCATCCCTTGAGGTTTCCCGACCTGCAGCCCACACTCCCCTCAATTACCCAGCTCAAGTGTGCCTCCTGCTTCCTGCAAGACCTACGGAAAGAAAATCACAATACATCCAATCTTATATCCTGCCTTTTTTCTATTTAACATATTTTGAACAATATTCCAAGTTAAAAAATAGTTTTAAATATCATGTTAATGGTTGCATGACATTTCATTGAATGGATAATTTATTTAGCCATTCTCCTATTGTTGGATGTTGGTTTGCGTTTGATATTTTACAGTTAAAATGGTACTGTGATGAAAAAAAAAAAAAAAAAAACACAGCACAGAAAAGTTCTCCAGGTTAAAGAGATAGGAACTAAAGAAACACATAGCATAAGGTAATGGGCAAGTCAGTAGTCATGGGATCCAGTAAAAAATTAAAGGAAATTTCTGTGGGCCTAAAAGGCATCTATTCACATCAGGAAGCCAGGAGCACACCTGGAGGCCAATGCAACTAGACCACCCTAGTTGGTAGTGTCTTATGGTATGATAAGGGGGGCTGGAGAATAAACCCTTTGTATGCCTATTTACCACAACTCCCTCCCAGCACCCAGGACAGGGACCTGCCATTGTTGCCCATAATAAAGGCCAGAGTCTCCCTTCTCTCTCCTGCTTCAGGAGGAGGCACTGCCACATCTTGAGGCAAGAACAATGATAAAATCTGCAACACCCTATTGTTCTTAGACAGTGGAGCCTCATTCCAGCATCACCCTAATACCAAAACCAGATAAAGACACAACACAAAAGGTAACTGCAGGCCAATATCCCTGATGAACAGAGGTGCAAAAATCCTCAAAAAAATGCAGGCAAACCAAATCCAACGGCACTCAAAAAGATTATTCACCACGATGAAGTGAGATTTAGCCCAGAGATACAAGGATGTTTCAACATAACAAATCAGTAAATGTGATAGAACACATCAACAGAATAAAGGACAAAAAACTAAATGATCATCTCAATATACACAGAAAAAGCATTAGATAAAATTCAACAGACCTGCATGACAAAAACTCTCAACAAATGAGATATAAAAGGAACATACCTCAACACAATAAAGGTCATACATAACAAACCAACCCACAACATCATATTGAATGGGGAAATTTAAAAAGCTTTTCCTCTAGGAACTGGAACAAGACAAGAATGCCTACTACTCTCAACACTCTTATTCAACATAGTACTGGAATTACTAGCCAGAACAATTAGGCAAGAGAAATAAATACACAGCATCCAAATTGGAAAGCGGAAAGTCAAATTGTCCCTCTTTGCTGATAACATGCTCATACACACACACACACACACACACACACACACACACACACACGTATATATAAAGATTTCACAAAAATACTCTTAGAGCTGAAAAATGAATTCAGTAAAGTTGTAGGATACAAAATCAACATACAAAAATTAGTAGCATTTCTACACACCAACAAACTAGCTGAAAAATAAATCAACAAAGCAATCTCATTGACAATCGCTACTAAAACAATCAACTACTTAGGAATAAACTTAACCAAAGAGGTGAAAGAGTTCTACAAGAAAAACTGTAAAATACTGGTGAAAGAAATTGAGGAGGACAGCAAAGATAAAAGGTATCTGTATTAGCCCATTTTCATGCTGCTAATAAAGACATACCTGAGACTGGATAATTTATAAAGAAAAAGAAGTTTAATGGACTCACAGTTCCACGTGGCTGGGGAGGCCTCACGATGATGATCAAAGGTGAAAGGCATGTCTTACATAGCCGCAGGCAAGAGAGAATGAGAGAACCAATAAAAGGGGTTTCTGTTTATGAAACCATCGGATTTCGTGAGACTTATTCACTACCAGGAGAACAAAATGGGGGAAACTGTCCTTATGACTCAATTATCTCCCACTGGGTCCCTCCCAGAACACATGGGAATTATGGGAGCCACAATTCAAGATGAGATTTGGGTGGGGACACAGCCAGACCATATCAGCATCTCATGTTCATGGACCATAAGAATTAAATACTGTTAAAATGACCATACTACCCAAAGTGATCTACAGATTCCGTGTAATCTCTATCAAAATACCAATGACATTCTTCACGGAAGTAGAAAAGGCAATCCTAAGATTAGTATGGAACCAGAAAAGACCCCTAATAGCCAAAGCAATCCCAAGCAAAAAGAAAAAAGCTGGAGGCACTACACTACCATATTACAAAATATACTACAAAGCTATGTGCTATTGTTTGGATATGGTTTGTTTACCTCTCCAAATGACATTTTAAAATTTAATCCCCAGTGTGGCAGTGTTAGTAGGTGGGAAGTAGTGGGAGGTGTTTTGGTCATAAGGGTAGATCCCTCATGAATGACTGGCTGCCACCCTCGTCTTCACAGTGAAGACTTCATAGTGAGTGAGTTCATGCTCTATTATTTCCCATAAGAACTGCTTATTAAAAAGAGCCTGGCACCTCCTTCTCCCCTCTCTTGCTTGCCTCCTCTCACCATGTGATCTCTGTACATGCCAGCTCCCCTTCCCCTTCTGCCATGATTGAAAACAGCTTGAGGCCCTCACTTGACATTGATGCCAGTGTCATGCTTCTTATACAGCCTGCAGAACCTTAAGCCAAATAAACCTCTTTTCTGTATAAGTTACCCAACCTCAGGTATTCCTTCATAGAAACACAAAGGAAATAAGGCACTGTAAGAACCAAAATAGCATGATACTGGCATAAAAACAGATAAATAGACCAATGAAACAGAGTGGAGCACCCAGAAATAGATCCACGTATGTACAGCCAACTGATTTTTTTAAAAGCACCAAGAACATTCATTGGGGAAAGGACAGTCTCTTCAATAAATGGTGCCAGAAAAACCGGAGATCCATATGCAAAAGAAAGAAACCAGATCCTTATCTCTCAACTTATACAAAAACCAACTCAAAATGGATTAAAGACTTAAACCTAAGACCCAAAACTATAAAACACTACTAGAAGAAAACATAAGGGAAACACTTCGGGACATTGATCTGGGAAAAGAATTTATGAATAAGACCTCAAAAGCATAGAAAACAAAAGCAAAAGTAGACAAATAGGATTATATCAAAATAAAAAGCTTCAACACAGAAAAGGAAACAATCAACAGAGTGAAAAGACAACCTACAGAATGGAAGAAAATGTGTGCATACTATTCATCTGACAGAGGACTAATATCCAGAATATACAGGAACTCAACAGCAAAAACGCAAATAATCTGATTTTAAAATGAGTAAAAAAATCTTAATAGACATTTCTCAAAAAAAAAACAGAAATAATCAACAAATGCACAAAAAAAAATGCTCAACATCACTAATCAGCAGGGGCATGCAAATCAAAACCACAATGAGATATTGTCTCACCCCAGTTAGAATGGCTATATTGTCAAAAAGACAAAAAATAACAAATGCTGATAAAGATGCAGAGAAACCAGAACTTTTATACACTATTGGTGGGAATGCAAACTAGTGCAGCCACTATGGATAACGGTATGGAGGTTTCTCAAAAAAAACTACAAATAAAACTACCACATGATCTGGCAATCCCATTACTGAGTATATGAAAAACTACAAATAAAACTACCACGTAATCCAGCAATCCCATTACTGGGTTTATACCCCAAAGAAAGGAAATTAGTATATCAAGAGATATCTGCACCTCTATGTTTAGTGCAGCACTATTCACAATATCCAAGATATAGAATCAACCTAGATGTCCAATAGCAGATAAATGGATAAAGAAAATGTGTTATCTATACACAATGGAATATTACTCAACCATAAAAAAGAAAGAATTCTGTCATTCATGGCAACATGATGAGCCTGGGGGACATTATGTTAAGTGAAATAATCCAGGAAACAGAAAGTTAAATAATACATGCTCTCATTCATATATGGAAGCTAAACAAGTTGATCTCAAAGAAGTAGAGAGTAGAATAGTGGTTACTAGAGGCTGGGACAGGTGGAAGGGAGAGAGAGTAGGAAAGGATTGGTTAAAGGATACAAAATGACAGCTAGATAGGAGGAATGAGTTCTAGTGTTCTATAGCACTGTAGGGTGACTACAGTCAACAATAATTTATTACATAGAAGAGAGGATTTGGAATGTTCCCAACACAAACAAATGATAAATGTTGAGATGAATAATATGTGAATTACCCTGACTGGATCACTATACATCGTAAGTCTTGAAACTCACTATGTGCCTCATAAATCTGTACAATTATTGTGTGTCTATTTAAATTTTTTTAATTAAAAACAAATAGTGGGTGGAGACTCATGAAAAGTTTCAAATTGGTGGAAACACATTGTCCAGAAGTGGTTGAGGCATGTCCAGCACAGACAAGAAAGGCAGGAAGGCAGGTCGGAGGCTCAGACTCTCCAGGCTGAGTTTGTGAAAGAGTTAGAATAAGATCTGTCTTCATGATGCTTTTGAAGCTACTTGGTTTTAACTCTATGATTCAATGAGAGATGTAAGAAATTAGATTTGATGTAAGGAGACACTTGGCATCCGTCCCACCCTTGTGATTAAGTAGTCCAAGTGGAAACTTTCCATGATATTCCAGTAGCTCTCCCAGGATGGGCCCTCCCAAGTGGCATGAGGAAATATGTCCTCGGTTTTAGGGCAAAAATTGGTGATTCCTAGCTTTTTATGATTGAAGACCCTTCTGGAAATCTGGTGTATTTTTGATGGCTGCTTTTGTGCCACAAGGGCAGAGTTAAGTAATTGTGACAGAAAATCTGTGCTATCTTCTCTTTCAGGAAAAGCATGCAGACCCCTGGTGTGAATGGCTGTTTTTCGTGTCTTACAAGGTAGTGAGGTGATTTTAAATGTTTGAAAGAACTGTGTGTGCTGCCTCAGTATCTTAACCCATCCATCTATCCACTCTGAAGATGGCTACTAGCTGGTTGGCCCAAGGTGTTTCTAACCCATGGAGCCAGTGTGGGAGGCAGGGAGCAGGGAATCTTTTGTGGTTCTTTTCTGTATTCACTGGAGAATGGTGAACAGGCTTTTACAGACCTAAATAAGCTGTAGAGTTTTTGGTGTTGACTATAAATAAAAATCAGGGAAATGATGAAAGAGCCAGTTAAGATATCTTGTCTTCTAACAAAACTGAGAAAATGGGTTATTTGTCCACCATGTGTGACCTTAAGTAAGGAACCACTCTCTTTGGGTATCGGTTTCCTTGCAAGTAGAATGAGGGGCACTAGGGAGATGCCCAAGATTCCCCTCCAACTGAAAGGCACTCAAAGAGCCTGTGATTCTCCCCAGTAGGTGCCCAGTTGGCAAAGTAAGTACAAAGGAGCAAAGCTGGGATTTGAATCCAGGTTCATGTGCTCCAAAGCTCTGCCCCATGGATTCACAAACTGGGGGCAAGTTTAAGAACCACAGAGCCGGCCGGGCGCGGTGGCTCAAGCCTGTAATCCCAGCACTTTGGGAGGCCGAGACGGGCGGATCACGAGGTCAGGAGATCGAGACCATCCTGGCTAACACAGTGAAACCCCGTCTCTACTAAAAAATACAAAAAACTAGCCGGGCGAGGTGGTGGGCGCCTGTAGTCCCAGCTACTCCGGAGGCTGAGGCAGGAGAATGGCGTGAACCCGGGAGGCGGAGCTTGCAGTGAGCTGAGATCCGGCCACTGCACTCCAGCCTGGGTGACAGAGCGAGACTCCGTCTCAAAAAAAAAAAAAAAAAAAAAAAGAACCACAGAGCCAGACTGAAGCCAAGAGACAAGTGGATCACATACATTTTTGGGGGCTTCAACTGGCCCTTGCTGTAGTTAGCTCCTGCCCCAGGGCCTTTGCATTTACTGTCCCTCTGTGCTAGACCATGCCTCTCTCAATATCTCCACAGCTGTCCACACCTCCTACAGCTCTCTGATCAAATACCACATTCGCAGGGACCTTCCCTGACTATCTTTTACAAAGTAAAATAGCAACCCCCTCCCCATGTTCCCCAGCCCCTTACTCTGCTATACAATCAGTTCACAGTACATCTCCCGATCTGGCATGTTTAGTGTAAATTTCCCTGTTAACTCTTTTGTTGTCTGCTTCCTTCCATTAGAATGTCAGCTCCAAGAGGCAAATCTGTTTTGTTCACTACCATATCCCCACAGCCTCCGCCAGTGTCAGACATGGAGATGGAGCCCAATCCTTTTTGGGGAACGGATGTGAAGCATAATGGGGAGCAGGATGGCTCATGGCACTGAGACCGTGTGCTAATCCCTGTGTTGCTACTCAGAATGCCCTGCCAGAAGGACGCTAGTGATGAAAAGCCATGCATTTTTCATATGTGAAGAGAAGGCAAGAAGTTCCCAGATACCAGCCTCCATGCTGCTTTTAAAGCCCTCTGTATCCAGGGATGACAGCCTCCTGCCCTCTTTGGAAGCTATTGAGTTACCATCCAGCTACCTAATTGTCCATAAAGAGGAAGTCCTTCACTCTCCTGAGACACATGCATGTGAGGACTGGGGAACCAATGCATGAATGCAGGTGACTGCTACCACCTCCAGAGCCCTTCTGACATGGTCACCCAATTCAAGCATGTACACAGGACATTCGTCAATTCAAATGTCCACTGGAGAAAAACCTATGGCCTCCTAGCCAGTGACTTCCTCAGAACATTAACCCACCCAAGGCTTCCCACGCTTTAAAAACAAATGAATGAACAAACACCATGAAATGCTCCTTCCCTTCATCCTGTATCCATCTAGCAACTGCCCCACCTCCCTTCCCCTTTAGAGCCAAACTTCTAAGAAAAGAGTCTGCACTGGTCCTGGCCTGTGCCGTTTCCTCACTGCCTATTTCTGTCTCTCTCCTGGGACCAGCACTCACCCCCACCACTTCCCAGAATGGCTTTTGCACTGAGGTTTCAACCATCGCCCATTTGCCTGTGATTCTCAAATCTTTCCCTTAGTCTCAAACTCTCTCTTTACCTCTCATCCTACATTTCCAGCTGTCTAGAAGGCATTTCCTTTGGGATACCTCCTGACCACTGAACATGCTTAAAACTGACCTCATTAGTTCCCTGTAAGCTCTCCAGCTTGCCTGAATTCTCGACACCAGGGGATGGTAACCTCACCTCCAAAGCTCCTCTGGCTAGCACTGCTGAAATCTCACTCTTTCGCTTACTCTTTAGCCTCAGTTTCCTCATCCTTAAAACAGGGATAATAACTCAGAACCTGAAGGGTGGTTTACAAGGGGTATAAATAATTGAGGTAGGTGCCTGGTACCCCTTTGGTAGTCCACAGATTTTAGCCATTATTACCCTTGACTCCTTCCTCTCCCTCACGTCCGCCACCCAATCCTGAACAAGTCCTGGCAATCCCACCTCCTAAATAGGACTAGAACACAACCATTTGTCTCCAGGCCCACTACCCTGGAACACAGGCAAGTCACTGTAGGTTCTTGCAATCGCCCCGAGGAACACCCCAGAATCCACCCTCTCCCATGCCAATCCTATCTTCCACCGACCACCACACTGAGCTTTCAGAAAAGCAAACCTTGTTGACATAGAACTGCTTCGAAGCTTTCCAAACATCTGCAGTGCCTATGGGACACAAGTCTAAAATCTTGAACGTAGTCTCCATAGTTCTTTGTGATTTGACACAGCAATCCTCCAAAGCTATCCCCAGAAGCTTTCATGCTCTGTCACTCCTGTGAACCTCTGAAAATGAGCTACCCCTCATCTTATCCATTCATTTCACAAAGCTCTACTGAGCACTTACTATGTGACAGACACTGTGCCAAGTGCCATCTTAAAGAGTTTACCATCTGCTGGTATAGGCAGTGCTCTGCAAAAGACAGGATGCCAGGGGGGCACAGAACAAGAGGTCATGGGTACATCTTCAGCAGAGAGCCAAAAAAAGAGAGGATGACAGGAACAAGCAGACACGGCCAACTGGGACATCCTTGACATTTCTCTCTTGTCGTAGCCTTGTGAAGTCATCCTTGAATGTCAAGTTAATCATTTGTTTCTCTTGACTCCCACAGGCCAGTTGAACAGCCCTCTCCAGGTTTTCACATCCGCCTCCCCACTAGCTGGTGGGCTCTTTGGGAGAAGCCATCATGTTTTGCCAGAAGTGGAGACTAGGACTTGAGGGTGCTCAGAGAATGGACAAAAAGAAGTTGGTTCTACCTTTACATGCATGCACCATACATGTGTGTACAAGTCTGCCTGGGGGAGCCTTCCAGACCGCCCACACTAGGCCAGGTGTGGGAGATCTGGAAGGCTCCCCAGGTAGATTAATGTGCCCCCATTGTCCTTAGAAGCTCTGAATTTCACAGTCTCAGTTGTCAATCACATTCTGTGGTTATTGGAGTAATGTGTCTCACTGCCACTAGCCTGCAGGCTGCATGAGGCAAAGGACTGTGTGGGCCACACTCACTGCAGTGTCTGGCACGCAGGAGTGCTCAATAAGAAATCCTTGCTGGTAATTGAAAGTGAGCAGGCAGCATCATCTCTTTGTTTTATATCTCCCACAGTGCCAAGCACCACAATAAGCCCTCAGTAACTAGATATTCGTGGAGTTGGACTTATTAAATCACATATATTCCCAAATGACTCCACTGCAAATGATCTCAACAAGTCAGATCTACAAAGGAAAGCGATGGTGATGCACCACATGTGAGAAGAAAGTGGATTTGAATTCCTGGTCCCACCAGAGAGCAGCTGTGTGGCCTTGACAAGTCACCCAGCCTGTCCATCTCTGTTTCTTCACCTGAAGAAATGATCCTACTGGATTCCAGTGAGGTGTCTGTGAAATAACCAACACAGAATGTTTAATACATGTGTCATGATCACTCAGCGTCTGCTTCAGTTATTGTAATTACTATGAGTGTAGTCATGGAATTCAGTCTCCTCCTGGCCCATGTCACCAGGGCCCATCCTTGTTTCCAAGCCACTTTATTAGCTAACTTCTCCCCTCTTTCCCCACATAGTCAGTAGCAATGAGTTCACCATCCAATGACCCTTTCGTCTGAGTTCCTCCTCATCCACCTACTCATTCACAGCCTGGGACGTTCAGCCTAGGTGCTAAACCCCACACATTCACACCAGGTGTCCTGAACAGCTAGTTATTGAGAATGGCTTCTAGTTATTGGGCCACTATGCACAACACTTACAGATTTTTCATTCCAAAGGATTGGGATACAGTGGAAAACTAAAATTACGCTCAAAGTTATACTGAAAACCTTGGAGTCCTGGTCAATTCCAGAGCTGCCTGGATCTTTCAACAGCCTTAATCTTGCGTGGTTCCCTATCCCTGATCCCGGAATGGCAGTATTGCCACCCCAGTTTCAGACATGTTTCTCAGTATTATCCTGGCCATGTGACTAAAATGCAGACTCCAAGGCCCCACCCTAAGACTGATTCCGAGAATGGGACGGAAGCCCAAGCATTTGCATTTCCCTAGGCTCCCTGAGGACCCAGATGCTGGGGAGGGGCTACTGCGTGGAAGTCCAGGCCTGCGGTGCATCTGAGCAGAGCCTAGGTGCCTGCAGGGTGCAGGGTACAGGGTGCTCACTGTGCCTGTGGAACACCTGTAACTGTGCTGCTCGGTGGCTCCAGGCCCCTGCCTTCTGGCCTTTGCCTATGTGACCACGGGCTCCTGCACCTGCAGATCCCTGCCAGCCACGCCCCAACCACCCTGCCCCCTCACAGGAGCTGGTGGGACTCCATGAAGTGCAGCCCAGCCTTTGCGTCCCAGGGCAGGGTCCAAGCAGGCAGGAGTCAGGCTGACTGTGGGTCATGTCCCCTCAGGGAAAACTGCACTGCTGATTCCCACTCCACCTTTGCACAGCACAGAGTGTGGAGATGCACAGAGTGATGCTGGGGACACCCGGGAGAGCAATCCCAGCAGCAATGGAAAGGACAGACAGGAGTGGCCACTGAGGTGCAGGAGAGACTGTCTTTTGTAATCTCACTTGCTTGCTCCACCCAGAGAGCGCATTTTATGATTCCCATTCTGCAGATGAGGAAACTGAGGCTGGAAGATGGGGAGGGAGTGGTGCCAGATGGCGACAAGGGGCAGGCTGCAGAGGACTCCCGAGTCTGACAGTGCTCATGGAGGCAGCCGTGGGCGGGCCCTGAGGGCTGTGTGAGACTGAGTGCTGCCTACACACTACCCCATTGATGTTACCTGCACTCCCAGTGAATATCTTTATTATGGTCATTTTATAGGTGATGAAACTGAGGTTCCAAAAGGTTAAAACCATTGCTCAGAGTCACAAGGGTACTGAGTGGTAGAACTGGGCCTAGAATTCAGCCAGCCACACAAACCTCTGTGGCCCCAGGTCTCCACCTCATCTCCCATTATTCCGCCCAGCACCAGCCCAGCAGTTCTCCAAATCCCGGAGATTCTGTCCTGCCTGCATGCTTTGGGGCACACCCTTTGCCCTGTCTGGAATGTCCCCCTCCCCGAACTCCCTTGGGAAATTCTCCAGATATGCTCACCGTACATGGGTTTCTCTGTGACTCGTCCTCCTCCCACTGCAACAATCCACCCTAACATTCTATTTGCTACTCCAGTAGCAATGATCTCAGTTTACTGTGCATACTTTGTTTTGTCTTTATCTGTATCCCATGCTGGGTTCTTACTTTTCCAGGGAAAGTGACCTTGTCCTACTTATCTTTTTATGCCCAGCAAGCACAGGCTTACAGAAATGCTTGCTAAAGACTGCTCTGTATTGCCTAATTTGCAGGGCCCTCCACAGCCCTGGCCTAACCACTGTTCCATCATTATTTCTGGGCATTCTGTTGACTCACCCATGCTACTCCTGATTGCTTCACATGCAGTAACAGCATCACACAGGACAGGTGCAGCAAGGAGCACCCATGGACATGAAAGGCATGGTTAATGCTAACAGCGACCAGGGTCAGGGTAAGATACATGTCCTAAGGACCCAAGAAGTATAGGCTAACACTGCAGTTCTCACATCTGGGTCCAGGGACCCCAGAGGGTCCCCCAGACCCTTTCAGGCAGGGCTTTACAAGATCAAATCTCTTTTCATAATGACACGAAGATATTTTTGCCTTGGTTCTTTTCTTCTTGCCTGAGAATACCGTGGAGTTTTCCAGAGGTTACCTGAGTGTGATGCCAAGGTGCGTGGAAGTCAGAAGCAGATGAAAATTCAGCTGTCTAGCATGTTATTGGTGTTAATGTGCAATGCTTTTACTACAGTCATCTTTCAATAAGTGAAATTTTTATTTTTACTTTTAAATTTTAATACAGCAAAATTTATACTGTGTGTATAGATAAGAGATAGAATCTCCACATAAACAAACATTCTTTGGGGTCTTAAATAAACTGTAAGAGTGCAAAGGGTGCTGAGACCCAAAGGTTTGAAAGCTGCTGGTATTAAAGAACTAGTCAATTAATCTTGCTTCATTTGATGCTCCAAAATGGAATGCAGTAAAAAAAAAAAACAAAAAACAAAAAAACAAAAAAAAAAAACCACCTTTCATGGCATATTAGGTTGGGGACAGGGTCTTTATCTTTAAAGACAACTTTGTTTTGTTTCTTCTGTGATGATGGTGCAGGTACCACAGAACGCAAACTTAGGAAAGCAAGTGTGGAAGATTTTTGTAATCCATGTGAAACATCAGGTATTTACATTAACAACTTTTATGCCATGATTTTTAAGATCTCTCTTCTTTGTTTTTATACTAGAGGGTCATATTGATGCAGCACAAATAAGGAATTGTGGGTTCAGCTTGAAAACTGCCTGAGATCAAGAATCGGAGTGTAAGAGTGTGCTCCAGCTGCTGTGACAAAGACCCTACAGGTTGGGAGGTTGAACTGACAGAAATAGATGCCTCACCATTCCAAAGGCTGCAAGTCAGAAATCAGGATATGGGCAGGGCCACACTCCCTCTGAAGGCTCTATGGAAAAATCTGTTCCAGGCCCCTCTCCTAACTTCCAAGTACTGCCTTGGCTCATGGCACCAGAACTCCAAGCTTCACCCTGGCATTCTGTGTATATGTATGCACATCTTTCCAAATTTCCTCTTCTTAGAAGGACACCAGTCATATCAGATTAGGGCCAATCCTAATGCCCTCATTCTAACTTGATTACTTCTGTAAAGACCCTATCTCACATTCTGAGGTGCTGGGAGATTAGGGCTTCAACATACCTTTTTTTGTGGTGGGGGAAGGACAGGAGGGGAAACAATTCAACCCATAAGACTGGGCAGTGCCACAAATTTGAGAAATTATAAAGGAAAATGGTGTGGGATAAAATTATGGGGCTGAAATCAAGGAAGCGAATAGCATATTTTGGTCCATGGTAATAAGGAACTAGAGAAGGTTTCCAGGGCAAAACCTTACAAGACCTTGTTGTGTTGTGTTTTGTCACCATACACATGAGACTGTTACTCAGGGAACTGGGTTTTATGCTGTGAAAGTCCTTGCTGGGCCTCACGGAGGCGGGGAAAGTTGTGTTGGGCTAAAGGAGGGGGGTTACTTTCTTTAAAACAGCCGTGCACAGACAATGCAGGTGGGGAGAATGATCTGGACCTACAAGTTTTAGAATCAATTCCAAGACTCTTGCACCAAAAGTCCAAAGGAGGATAGAATGTACAGGGAATGAGAAAAAAGAAAAGTAGAGTTCTCCAGAACTTTAACATCTTCTACGACTACAGACCTCACCACCATTTAAAGCTGTTAGCTTGCAGTGATGAGAAATGTTGCTAGGAATCAAGTGAGTCTGGTTAGTAAATTTAGGGAACGAAATCTTGTAAAGAAAGACAAAGTGGGGAAGAAAATACTGCCAGATTTTGCACTGTTGCAACCATGGTAATGACTTGAGCCAGGAACATAGGCGGAATCTGACCAAAGGGAGCCCAGCACCCACCATTCCTCATGGCCTTGATGAGAAAGGCCATGGTCATCAAAAAGAGCTGCACTTAAAGGGGGAGTGCTATGCTGTCTACCTAATCCAGCTTCACATAACGAATTACTACAAATTTTGAAGCTTAAACCAACATGCAGTTATTATCACACAATTGCCCTGGGTCAGGGGTCCAGGCCTAACTTAACTGGGTCTCTGCTCACAAGGCTGCAATTAGAGTGTTGGCTAGCTGGGATGTTATCTGGAGGCTTTGAAGGAGAATTTGATTCCAGGCTCACTAAAGTTGCTGGCAGAATTCATTTGCTTGAGGTGGTAGGGCCGTGGTCCCCATTTTGTTGCCAGCTGCCTCCTGAATTGTTCTCAGCTCCTAGAGGCCACTCTCCAGTCCGCGCATGTGCTTCCCCCACACTCTCAAAACTAGCAATAATCTTTTGAGTTCTTCTGATGCATTGAATCTCTCTGATTTCCCCTTCTGCCCTCCTCAAGGAGAAAGCTCTGCTTCTAAAGGCTCATGTGCATCCTAAACCAGACATAGCGGAGAACACAAGATAATCTCTCCATTTTAGGGACAACTGATTAGTAACCTAATTACATCTGCAAAGTCCCTTTTGCCATGTGACCTTACAGATTCATGGGTGTGACACAAGGAGGTCATGGTAGCCCTGTGTCTCTGGGGAGGCAATCTTTGGAGACTAGTTTTCATCCACCAGAGGATTATTTTCTGGTCTATTCTCAAAACCTCTCGACCCTTCCAAATTGCTTATAAGCCACAGTTGACTTGTCATCACAGTGGTTCCCTTAGCAATGGCGGGAGCTGGCCACCTCTCTCCCAATACAGACCACACTTGAGTATTTTTCCACAGAATGTGCTTCTTTCCATGGCATATTCCAAGACAGCTCCCTACCTGTTAGGAAAAACCCTTCACCATGGGCCCCCGCTTGCTTCTCCAGCCTCACGCCTCACTACTGCCCTGTTCCTGGCATTCACTCCCGGCCTCCTCCACGTGCATCCTGCTGCTGGCATTGGCGACACCTCCTTCCCCAGCCCTCCACCCTTTAACAGTGACTTGGCCTTTAAGACCAAGCTCAGAAAGCATCTCCTCCAAGGACTGCTGTGGAGTCCCCCAGACTGAGTTCTGTGCTTCCAAGTGGCTCTCAGTCTCATTCAATGCACATGTCCCCACCCCAAACCAAACACACGCAGCCCAAGTGCCATGTGCCTGTCCCAGCAAAGGATCTCCAAACTCTGCAGGTAAAGCCAGCAGCAATGCATAGAAAGTCCTAAGGAGGCGCCTAGCAAGTATCAAGAGGTCAGCCAGCATCACTTGTGTTTCAGCTGTCACTGTCTATGGACCAAAGGACTAGAATAGCATGTGCCAGCCCAGGGGACACTGAAGAGACGCCCTGACAAGTCCCTGCCTGGGAACAGACTGGAGCAGAAGACTGAGCCCCAGCTCTGGGAGCCCTACCCTAAGGAGCACAGGCTCCTACGGGCCCTGGGGACATTGTAGACACTGAGTAGAAAGAAGCTGAGTGCTCCCAACCATCTCAGTTCCCCAAGCGGATGGAGGCAGTCACTGAGAACATATGGCCCATGTCCTTCTGGTCTCTTTCTCAGAGTCTTGAAAAAGACATTGACATTGGTTTGGGATTTTTGTTTTTCTGATTACAGAAGCAGCATGTGTTGACCACCAAGAGAGCACTGATCGCTGTTCACTGCAGGCCCTGTGTCCTCTGGCCATGTTTTCAAGGGCTGTCACCATTAACCACATGCCACCTGTCCTCTGGTTGTTTCCATGGTACAAGCTGTGAGTTCTGTCAGCCTGGGCTGGAATCCCAACACATCCACTGATGAGCTGTGTCACTGTAGGCAACTTCCTGAACCTTCCTGTGCTCAGTGTCCTCATTTGGAGAAGAGCGGCCATGACACTGCCCACCTCCCCTCCTCTGACAGCTTGAGGAGTCAATGCAGGCTCTCAGCCTGGTGCCTGACCCTAGGTAGTTCTCTGAGGGAGAGGCTCACTATTCTCCCAGGCTCCAAACCCTTCAGCACCTCGGGGTGGATGGCTGGTGTGTGGGAAGGGCCATTATGACCAGGTTTCTGCTGTCCCTGATTTGGCCAGATGGAATCATGGCTGTCAAATGACCATGGGGGACTGAAAGCAAGGTATGGGAGTGCCACAGAAGGCAAGACCACAGGCAATGTCATAGAAAGTGCAGCATGGTGGGCATGCAGTGTGGCCACACTATGCAGAACCCAGGTGTGTGCGCTAGGACGCCTGGATCTGGGGCTCAGGGAAAAGTTCAGGGCCCAGTCTCCAGCAGTACAATGTGCCCTGGAACAGGGTCACAGGTCCCCGGGGTACTCACTGGTGATTGGGCTGACTGTCAGCCCTGCTGGAGAGAAATCCACCCACCCCTATTGCCAGGACAGGAAACTGATCTGCTTGGGGGCTGCTCTTCTCTCTTTGTGATAGGTGCTGTGGCTCATAATGAGGTTCTGGGGATAGAAGGACCTGGGGTTTTCCAGGAGGAGAATGGGAGCCATGAGTTTGAGCACAAGCAGGCACGTGGAGCCAGGAGCAGGGCAGCTGGAGGTGCTGGAGGCCAAAACACTCAGGGGACTGACTGCTGTGTACAGGGACTGCAGGCCTGGGAGGCAGGCCCTGCTCTGGGCTCCCTGAGGAAGGGGTAGGATCTGAAGGAAGATGGTAGCCTTGAGAGAGTCTGCCCCCTAAATGCCGGGGTCTGTGAGTGGGGAAAAGCTCAGATGGCAGAGTGTAAGTCCAGGCCCAGAACCAGCTGAGCCTCTGGGGCCCATGGCTCAGGGGACCACAGCAGCAGGGGAACAGGGTCTGCCATTCAGGCCCAGGGAAGCACCCGACAGGCACCTGGGCTTTGGCCTTTGCACAACCACTGTGGGTGAAGGAGTCGGGGTCCAGATGGTGGCCCTGCTTGCACAGGCAAAGAGAAAGGTGAGACAGAGGGAAAAGGTCACATTCAGCTCTTTCCAAATTATCTTACTCCAGGGAAGAGGACCGAGGACTGGGAAAAGGGTGGCCCCCAGGGATCTCACTCTTCTGTGCCGGGTCCTGTTCTTGTGTCTGGCAGCCAGAGGGCCCATTCCCAGAGCCCACCTAGGGCCAGACTGCCCAGGGCATGGCCTTCTTCCTGGCATCCTGCCATGGGAGGGGCCAGGAAAGTGACTGCTCTGTGGCATCTTCATCTTCAGAAAAATGAAGATGCCACACGGCTCACTAAGAGGAGGTGATCCCAGGCCAGGAACAGGTGGAGGCCGGGAGTCCAGAAAGGCCACAGAGAGTGCTGCAGCCTGCAGGAGAAGCAGCAGGGGGTCCCAGCCGTGTTCCTAGGTTAGCCTTGTCATTCCCAATCAACTGCAATGGGACATAGACTTACGAGGCAGTGAATCGACAGGTTCTCAGATGAGCCTAAAATTAAATACAAAACATGCTGGCCCTCTACAGACCCCGGGTGCCTATCCGCAGAAGGACAGGGCACAGGCCCGAGGATGGCACGTCTCTCAATCCACTGTGCTGAGGAAACAGACCTGAAGACAGGGCTTAACTCAGTCCCCACTGCTAAGGGAAAGAGCTAAGGCCACAACTCTCCCAGTCTTCTCTGATCAAAGCCGATGAGGGAGCAGGAGTTTTCTCAGTCCTCTCTGCTCGGGGGACAGACCTTAGGACATGACCTCACTCAGTACTCTCTACTCAGGAGCAATTCATAAAGGGACACCTCTCCACATACATGTCACTCAGCAAACAGGAGAACAGGAACTCTGGGTCCTCTCAGCTCAGGTGACAGGCCTGAGGATGGGACTCCTGTTGGGCCATCTTCTAAGGGGATAGATAAGAGAACAGGACCTCTCTCAGTCCCATCAACTCAGGGGACAGGCCTGAGGGTGGGACCCCCCCTCGGCCCATCTTCTAAGAGGATAGATATGAGGACAGGACCTCTCTAGGTCCCCTCAGCCCAGGGGACAAGCCTGAGCATGGGATTCCTGTCAGTCCATCTTCTAAGGGGATAGAGGGGTTGATATGAGGACAGGACCTCTCTCGGTCCAGTCAGATCAGGAGACAAGCCTGAGGATGGGACCCCTGTCGGTCCATCTTCTGACGGGATAAATATGAGGATAGGAACGCTCACAGTCCCCTCAGCTCAGGGGACAGGCCTGAGGATGGGACCCCTGTTGGTTCACCTTTTAAGGGGATAGATATGAGGACAGGACCTCTCTCTGTCCTCTCTGCTCAAGGGAGAGATCTGAGGATGGGACCCCTTCCGTTCCATCTTCTAAGGGGATAGATATGAGGAGAGGAATCCTCTCAGTCCCCTCAGCTCAGGGGCCAGGCCTGAGGATGGCACCCCTGTCAGTCCATCTTCTAAGGGGATAGATATGAGGACAGGACGTCACTGAGTCCTCTCTGCTATAGGCAGAGACCTGAGGATGGGACCCCTGTCGGTCCATCTCCTAGGGGATAGATATGAGGACAGGATCTCTCTCCGTCTCCCCTCAGCTCAGGGGACAAATCTGAGGATGGAATCCCAGTCCGTCCGTCTTCTAAGGGCATAGATATGAAAACAGTACCTCTCTGAGTCCCCTCAGCAGAGGGGATAGGCCTGAGGACAGGTCCCCTGTCCGTCCATCTTTTAAGGGGACTGATATGAGGACAGGACATCTCTCAGTTCTCTCTGCTCAGGGGACAGGTCTGAGGATGGAACCCCTGTCAGTCCATCTTCTAAGGGGATAGATATGAGGACAGGAACTCTCAGTCCCCTCACCTCAGGGGATTGCCCTAAGGATGGCACTCCTGTCGGTCCATCTTCTAAGCAGATAGATATGAGGTCAGGACCTCTTTCGGTCCTCTCAGCTCAGTGGACAGAACTGAGGATGGGACTTTTGCAGTTTATCTTCTAAGGGGATAGATATGAGGACAGGAACTGTCCCGGGCCCCTCAGCTCATGGGACAGGCCAGAGGATGGGACCCCTGACGGTCTATTTCCAAGGTGATACATATAAAGACAGGACCTCTGTGGGTCCCCTCAGCTCAGGGGACAGGTCTGAGGGTGGGACCCCTGTCGGTTCATCTTCTAAGGGGATAGATATGAGGACAGGACCTCTCTCAGTCCCCTCAGCTCAGGGGACAGGCCTGAGGATGCGACCCGAGTCGTTTTATCTTCTAAGAGGATTGATGTGAGGTCCAGACCCCTCTCTGTCCTCTCTGCTCAAGAGACCGACCTGAGGATGGGACCCCTGTGGTTCCATCTTCTAAAGGGATAGATATGAGGACAGGGCATCTCTGAGTCCCATCTGCTCTAGGCACAGGCCTGAGGATGGGACCCCTGTCGGTCCATCTACTAGGGGGATAGATGTGAGGACAGGACCTCTCTCAGTCCTCTCAGCTCAGGGGATAGGACTGACGATGGAAGCCCTGTCGGTTTATCTTTTAAGGGGATATATATGAGGACAGAACCTCTCTCGGTCTCCTCAGCTCAGGGGACAGGCCTGAGGGTGGGACCCTTGTCGGTCCATCTTCTAAGGTTATAGATATGAGGATAAGACCTCTCTCGGTCCCCTCAGCTTAGAGGACAAGTCTGAGGATGGGACCTGTGTGCGCCCATCCTCCAAGAAGATAGATATGAGGAGAGGACCTTTCTCTGTCCCCTCAGCCTGACAGGCTCTGAGGATGGGACCCTTGTCGGTCCATCTTCTAAGGGGATCGATGTGAGGACAGGACCTCTCTCAGTCCTCTCAGCGTAGGGGGTAGGCCTTAGGATGGGTCCCCTGTCCCTCCATTTTCTAAGTAGATAGACTTGAGGACAGGATGTCTCTCAGTCCTCTCTGCTCAAG
This sequence comes from Papio anubis, assembly GCF_008728515.1. NCBI lineage: Eukaryota > Metazoa > Chordata > Mammalia > Primates > Cercopithecidae > Papio > Papio anubis. The sequence continues at coordinate 2,227,433 of NC_044996.1, read as the reverse complement.
GGACGGATCTGAGGATGGGACCCCTGTCGGTCCATCTTCTGAGGGGATAGATATGAGGACAGGAACTCTCTCAGTCCCCTTAGCTCAGGGGACAGGCCTGAAGATACGACCCCTGTCGGTCCATCTTCTTAGGGGACAGATATGAGGACAGGACCTCTCTCAATCCTCTCTGCTCAAAGGACAGGCCTGAGGACAGGACCCCTCTAAGTCCTCTTTGCTCTGGGATAGACACGTGAATGGGATCTTTCTCAGTCGACTGTGCTCAGAAGACAGGCCACAGCACAGGACCTCTCTCTGCCCACTAAGCCTCACATGCCTGAAGACAGCATCTCTCTCAGTCTTCTCTGCCCGGGGACACCGGAGGATGATACCTCTCCCACTGCTTTCTACTCAGGGTCAGGCCTGAGGACAGGACCACTCTCCGTCTTCTCTGCTAAGGGGACAGACCTTAGGATGGGATCCCTCTCTGACCTCTTACACAGAGGATGGGCCTGTGGACAGGACCTCTCTTATGACTCTCCGCCCAGGGATGGGTCTGAGGACAGGAGTCCTCTCAGTCGTCCTGCTCAGGGGATGCCTGAGGATGAGACCTCTGTCAGTTCTGTTTGCTCAGGGGGCAAACTAGAAGATGGGACCTCTCTCAGTCCTCTCTGCTCAGAAAGAAACCTGAGGATTGTACTCTGTCGGACATTTCTGCTCATGGACAGGGCTGATGATAGGATCTCTCTCCGTTGTTCTGCACAGGGGACACCTGAGTATGGGACCTCTTTCAGTCCTCTTTGCTCATGGAACAGGCCTGAAAATGAGACCTCTGTCATTTCTCTATGATCAGGGACAGAGTTGAGGACAGCACCTTTCACAGTTCCCCCTGCTCAGGTTTCGGAGAGAGGCCTCTCTGCTCAGGAGACCCAACTCAGTCCTCTCTTGTTAAGGAACAGGTCTTATGATGGCACCCATCTCAGTTAATTTTCTCAGAGGTATACCTGTAGACAGGACCGCTCTCACTCCTCTCTGCTCGGGGGACAGACCTGAGGACAAGACCTCTCTCAGACCACTTTGATCAGGGACAGGCCTGGTGACGGGACCTCTCTCAGTCCTCCCTGCTCAGGGGACAGGCCTTAGGATGGGACCCCACTCAATCTTGTCTATTCTGGGACAGTCCTGAGGACGGGACTTCTCTGAGTCCTTTCTGCTCAGCCTCACCCCCCATGATTGGGCTCTGATCCCGCTCCCTCATCCACTGCTCAAGCCATCTGTGAGCCCAGGAGGTTGCTGCTTATTGGATGGGCTTGGTCAGCCCCTGGGCACCCGGGAAGGCACCTCGATGGACCTTTCTGTCCCCAGGCCACACATGCCCCGTGCCCCCACCCCCCAGGGACACTTGGTGAGGACTGTGCAGTGAAGCACAATGCATGGTAGGAGCTCTGCCAGCCGGCACACACCAAGGGCCTGGCCAGGATGAAAGGGACAGGGGGCCCCGTGGTGGGGCCCGTCCTTCAGGCCCAGCAAAGTCTCCTTGCTCCAGGCTGGTGGGGAAGCAACTGGTTCCTCCCGGTATCTCCTTCCAGACTCCCTGGCTAGATCCCTTCCAGGTTTCACAACCCAGCTATCCAGCATGTGTGCTCACACGCTCACTGACACAGTCGCACACACGTTCAGTGACACGCTCACGTTCCAGACACACTCACATGCGTGCACACATTGAGTGACAAACACGCATTGAATGACACATACATGCCTGCTCATCGACACACCCACATTTGCAGTCAGCACACTCACGCACAATGACTCACAAACATACACACACTGACACGCATTGACACACTCACAGTGTCACACACATGCAGCGACATGCATGCTCACCTTCAATGGCACAGCCTCATTCCCCCACACACTCCCACTCACACATGCTTAGTGATGCAGTCACATGCTGTCACTTGGATTCACACACACTCACTTTCTCAGAAACTCATGCACATGCTCACACTGACACACACACGCACATGCGCAAACACACCCGCTCAGACACTCACGGCACACACAGGTCCACTCTGAACAGGGAAAACCAAGGAGCCCTGACAGGCTCTGGCAAGGTCAGCCAAGCTCTTCGCCCTCTCTTCTTGTCCTGTCCCTGAAATCTGGAGGGGCCCTTGGAAAGTGAGCAGTTGACTTGGCCCTGCTGAGACACAAGGGACAGACATGCTGGGGTTGTGCCCAGCCTGAAGAAGGCAGGGACAGCAGAGCACAGTGGGGGCCCCAGGCATGCCCGCAGGGCACCCCGATGCGACACACTACAAGGGTCCCTGAGACACTGGTTAGGCACCTTCAGGCCGAGGAGGCTGCAGACCCAGCCCCAGGGACCTGCTGCCCCTACCCCTCCCCGACAGCCCCGCAAAACTACCCCCCGCCCACGCCTGCACTCGCCTGTGTATGCCTAGTGTCTCCCAGGGCCCCTGCCGCCCTGCAGCCCTGCTGACTGCAGCTCTGCTCAAGCAGACAGGTCGCCTAGATCCAGGATTCCTCAGCCCAGGCGGGCAGCCACCCATTCCCAGCACTGGCTCCCAGGCTGCTTTGGGGCACCCTGGCTATCATCTGAGCCAAAGGGATGGTCGGAGGCTCTGTGCTCCAGAACAGCTGGAGGAAGCGTGTGGGCACAGACTGAGTGAGCTCTGGGAGACCCTCGCCAGGTCCAAGTCACTGATCCCGTCCCCTCCCCGCACTTGTGCAGGGAGGGGCCTATCAGTTGTCCCAGTCCTGTTGCCCACAGACTCTGGGTTAGTTAAATGGCTGATCGAGGACTACCCTCAATTTGTGGCGAGCTCCCTGGCCTGTTGGGAGAGAGAGCCAGTCCCAGGAGGGCTCAGGAGGGCGGGTTCCAGGATCCTCAGGCCCCCACTGAGGACTGCCCCTCCGGCCAGTGCTCAAGGAGGATTGCTGCCCTGGGGACTCAATCAGCCACTGCCCATGAAAACCAGAATCCTGTCGCCAGGCTCCATGCAGCCCAAAGAACCACACAGGCCCTCAGGGACCCTGCTCTGCCCACACACCAGTGTCAGCCTGGCCACTGTGGCCCTCACCCCACCCAACTCCATCCCCCGCAAACCTCACCTCCAGTTTCCCACAGCAGAGGTGAGGCCGGCTGGAACACTGAATGAAGTTTATTGAAGAGAAACATGTACTGAAACCATTGAAGAGAAGGGAACCACAACACAGAGAGAAACTGCAAATGGCCACCACAGGACACAGGTCCCACACAGGTCCCAGGCCCCCTCCTCCTGGGGTTCCTGGCAAGGCGCTTCATCTACCCGCCCTCCTGCTGCCGACCCTGCTGCCACGTCCCTCCTTCCTGAGGGCCCCAGGGTCCGCCTCTTGCCAGGACAGTGGACTCTGGCAGAGTCCACCGGCTTCAGGGAGCCCCCTCCCAAGCCCATCCGCTGGGGCAGGGCCCTGTCCTATGGCCCTCACAGGACACCAAAAACACAGCAGGGAACACCCCCCCCCCCCCGAGTCAAAGAAACTGAGTCACGAGTAACAACAGGAGTAGAACGCCAAAGCACAAAGCTCCCCGGGGAGCCTCAGGCAGGGCAAGTCTGCTCTGTCCCAGGTCCGGTTCTTCCTCACACAGTCATGGTCACCATCATGGTCACAGTCACCATCGTGGTCATGCTCACCATAGCAGTCACAGGACGAGCATCCACTGTGCCCTGGCGCCTCCTTCCACCATCTCCCAGGACTGTGCTGGGGGCCTCCGGGGAGGAACTGCTCAGAGAAGAACACACACAGCTCCACGAGAACGAGCAGCCGCTGGCCTAGGTCTACACTGGGAAAGCAGAGGTGGTGCTCATGATGTGGGACAGACAGCATTGAGCAGAGCCTGGGCTCGCAGGAAGCTCACAGCATGTGCCCCAGGCCCAGAGGCGGCTGCACCGATGTGCGCACAGCACACTACTTTGTGTAGGAACAACGGCTAGCGGTGGGTGAGTGGGTGTCTGCTGGACGTGTGGGTCACTATGGGGCCTACACAGGTGAGGGTGGGCTTCCAGGAACAGGGGGCAGCCTGCCCCAGGGATGGCAAGTGGGGGCCACCTCTTGGGAAATGCAGGCAGGTGGCACCCTTGAGAGAGCCTCTTTCCCCTATCACTCCCAACACAGGACAAGGCGTGGGGGCAGACATCTTCAGGCTGGCTGCTCAGGGCTCCCTCCAGGCCAGCTCCCCATTTGGTATCAAACGTGGTCATCTGGGTCACTGGGAAGGACTGGTGATGGTGGCCAGGGCCCCTTGGGGGAGGTGGGAGGCACAGCTCCAAACGTGGGGTGAGGGACCGGCCTTGGCCTGGCCTCCATCTGCCTCCAGGGTGCTGCTGCCTGGGAGGAGAGGAGCCCTCGGGGCCCTCAGAGCCTATTTGCCCGGGGGGGACTTGGGCTTGCCCACCTCCCCAGCCCCGTCCTCATCCTCATTTTCTGACTCCTCCAAGATGGGCTTGAGCCCCTCCTGGGGAGGCTCCTCAGCCTCCTGGCCTCCGACCTGGACAAGGCCCTCTGGCTCCCAGCTGGGACCTCCTGGGGCCATGTCGACTCCACTGCCCATCCGGGCTGGGAGGCCCCCAGGGGCGTCGGGGGGCCTTGCCTGACCTAGGCCTTCAAGGCATGCAGGGGCATTTTCAACTTCCCCAGTGGCAGGGGCGCCCCTGGCAGCCTCTTTGGTGGCAGAAGCAGCCTCAGCAGCCTCTTCCGCTCTGGGATCAGCCTCGCTGGCGTTCCCCTGGGTTGGGGATGCCTGGGCGGCATCTCCACCGGCAGGGGACGCCTGGATGGCAGCTGGGTCTTCACTCTCCGCTGGGGCTGCTGGCCAGGCCGCACACTGCTGGCTCCTCGCTGGGGAGGCCGCCAATGCCTCCATGTCCCGGATGAGCCGCAGCAGCCTCAGGAAGCCGGGTGGCCTCCTCTCCAGCTGCATCCTCCTCAGGGTATCCTGAAGCGCCTCGCTGGGGTGGGCCCGAGACAGCACCTGCCGCAGTCGCAGGTAGTTGGCCATGGCTGGGTGGACAGCCCCCTTCTCCACGGCCTTCTGCAGCAGGCCTTCCAGGCGCACCACGAAGGCAAACAGCCCCTCCTGGGGCCCTTGTGTGCAGGTCAGGAACTTCATCCGCGAGGTCATCCACGTGTCCCGGCTCCTAAACACCTGCCCCAGCGCCGTCAGGCAGTCCTGCGCAGAGAAGTCGGGCTCTTCCTCCAGGAGGCCGCTCACGATATCCAGGGCCAGGCCATCCAAGCTATCCAGCAGCCGCCTCCTTCTCTCCCTTTCCGACGCATGGCACCACAGCTGCAGCATATCCTTGGCGTTCTCCAACCAGCTCTCAAAGGATTCTTCCACGCAGCCTGGCTGCTCCCTCCCGGAAAAGGGTCTCAGTTCCCGGTAGGCCATAGTTTTCATCAGAGGCCGCAGGGTCTGGCTCCATGACTGGGTCCAGGCCTCTACCTCACCTGCACCTACTGCCTCACCTACAGCTCCTGCCTCATCTTCACCTCCTTCCTCACCTGCACCTCCTTCTTCACCTGCACCTTCTGCCTCACCTGCACCTCCTTCCTCACCTGCACCTCCTTCCTCACCTGCACCTCCTGCCTCACCTGCACCTCCTGCCTCATCTTCACCTCCTGCCTTATCTGCACCTCCTGCCTCTCCTGCAGATCTTTCCTCATTCACACCTCCTGCCTCACTGACAGATCCTGCCTCACCTGCAGCTCCCGCCTCACCTGCGCCTCTGGCCACTGCTTGCCCCTGGGGCTGTGCAGGGAAACTGGGCATATCCTGAAACTCAGCATCAGGAACCTGGGGCAGGGAGATCACTTTCCAGGGTCCCCCTTTGCCTGCTATTTGGCGAGGAATGAAGCTTCGGTTTAAACCCTCAGTGAACTCCACCAAGGCTGCCCTGGCCCCGAGCTCCTTTCTGAATACCTTGATGAGCACTCGGTACCTGCCCAGGGGCGACAGGGCAGCCTGCACGGCCTCCTGGAACTCATGTTCCTCACAGTCGTCAGGGATATCCAGGATGAGCAGGGAGCGCTCTGTGTTCGCACCCATCCTCCTGCACCAGTCCCGAAGAATCGCCAGAGCCATCGCAGAGGACTTGAGGGAGGGAGCCTGATCAGACAGGAATGTGTGCTGACTGTTGCAGTCTCTGACGCAGCCTGTGAGTGCAAAGGGGAGAGAGGGACGTTGCTGCCAATCAACTCACCCCCACTACAGGCCTTTGCCCTCCCCTCCCAAGCACTGCAGCAGCCAGGGATCCACTCCCTCCCACTGCTGCAGCCCATGCACCCCCGAAGCCCTCCCCCAGTTGGTGACACTTAATCCCTTGGCACACACCCACAACCTCTATTGGGAGACCCCCTTTTGCCTGAGCTGATGTCCCCTTATCACACCACAACGAGTGCACCTCCCCCTCCCGCCATCATCTGTAACATTGCAGCCAGGAGTCCTCCCCTATCCAAGCCCCTGCAACAGGTAGCTCTCCCCCCACCCAGAGTCCCTGCGGCCAGGAGTCCTCCCCTACACAGATCTTCGCAGCCTGGAGTCCTTCCTTAACCAAACTGCGGAAGGGAAGGTGAGAGACTCTAATTTCTTCCCAGCTCCAAACCAGGAGCCCCCTCCCTCTTTTGATCTTCCGTGTAACCTGGCAACCCCCTCCGCGTCCCCCACACCTGCAGCCAGAAGTCTCCTTCCTCCCCCCACAGCCAGAGCCCCCCTCTCTCCCATCGTCCCCTGCACCCCTGTAGCAGGAGCCCCCTCCCGGCCCCCACCACAGACTGCTGTGCCAGGAGCCCTCCTCTCTGCGGGCGCTGGGCCGGACCAGGACCCTCTCTCGCGACCACTGCCTGCTGAGGCAGCGATCTGGCCCCTGCCCAGAGCACCCGCGGTCACTCTGGGGTCCCGCCAGCGCCTGCTCACTTTCTCCGATTCTGCGGACGCTGCGACCACCCGCGGAAAAATGCCGCCTTCAAGCTGTGGAGCCCACTCCGGAGGCCGCCAAGAGGCCCTGGAGCAGGAGGGTGCAAGATCTCGCTTCAGTCACGCGGCCGCGCTGCGCAGCGCAGGGGTCTCCCAGGCCCGATGTGCTAAGACCACAGGGCTTCCCGCTTCTCCCAGAAGCCCCAGGTAGATGAGGAAGAAAAATTTCGTAGTCTCTGTGGAAGACAAGTGGCTAGACAGGAGGAGACATATGTGTTGCCCTGGCAACAGGACCTGCATGGTAAGGGCTTAATGTTCCAAGGCTTGGAGCCTCTGGGAGCAACAGACCCACCGATTGGCCCTCTACCATCAAAATGACCTCCATCAGTAACTGTGGCAAATTGCTGGGATGGGGTGGACTAGAAGTCACGAGCAGGAGATCCTAAGACCAGGTCCCCAGGGTATTCACAGCCTGCCCTGCTCAGGCCTGGAATCCCTACAACATAGATCGATTGCTGGCTGTGTTCCTCATCACAGCTCTTTACCGCCTGGAGGCTGGCCTTCAACCACCTGGGCAGCCATTGCATAGGAAAGGGTGTAGGCTTTCGATCAGACAGATGCAGCCTCACCTAACAGCTGGGTGGCCTATATCTGTCAGTGAACATGTATGCCCATCATCTAGAAATGGGCAATAAAACACTTTCCTTTTTATACATTGCTGGCTATGAGTTTCTAATAAATAGTTTGGCTACACTGTTCATGAGGGATATTTTTCTGTAATTTTCTGGTTTTATATCATCTTTTTATCAGGATTTAGGTTTGTACTGGTCCCATAAACTGAGCTAAGAATTGTTCCCTGCTCCTCTATTTTCTGAAACTGTTGTGTAAAATTGGCAATTTTTGTTCCATAAATATTTGCTAGAGTTCACCCATGAAATCATCTGGGCCTGGATTTTTGTTTTATTTTTAGAAATGTTTTCTGTTAATAAATATATTTACGAAGTATAGAGCTATTCGTTTTTTCTATTCAATCCATTGGAAGTTTTGGTAAATTGCTTTGTTTCCAATGCATGGGTCAATTTTATCTAAGTTGTCAAAATTATTGTCATAAAGTTAATATTCCCTCACTATTCTTTTAATGCCTATATGACCTCTAATGATACCCCTCTTTCTTGGCTGATATTAATGATTCTTTTCTTTTTTCTTGATTAGCCTTCCTAAGGGCTATACATTTTGTTGCTCTTTTAAAATATGTATGATTTGCTTACTTTTAATTTGTTTTCTATTTTGTTGATTTCTGCTCTTGTATCTCTATTATCTCCTTCCTTCTACTTATTCGAGATTTACTTTGCTATTCCTTTTCTAGTCTCTTTAGGTGGAATGTTTTGTATATTTACTGATTTATATTAAATGTTAAATATATTTTATATATTTACTGATTTCCTGTCTAGTGGTTATATCAGTTGCTGAGGCAGGGATGATGAAATCTCCAACTACAATTGTGGAAATGCCTAGTTGTTCCTTTGTACTGTCAATTTTTGTTTCATATGTTTTGAGGCTCTGTTATTGGGTGCAAACATATTTATGAGTTCTATGTGTTTCTGATTAATTGAACCTTACATAATTATTACCTCTATCTGAGGCAATACTCTTTGGAACTCCACTTTGTCTGCTATTAACATAGCAATTCCCACTTTCTTATGCTTGCCCCTTGCATGGTATATAATTTACAACCTCTTACTATCAACCCATCTGAGTCTCTATATTAAAATTGCATCTCTTGGAGACAGCAAAAGTCTTGCTCTTTTATTCATTCTGACAGTCTCTGCCTTTTCATTGGAGTGTTTAGCCCATTTACATTGAATGTTATGTTTGATATGTTTGGATTTAGGTCTATCCTTTTACTATTTGCTCCATCTGATTTTGATCCCATGTTCCCCATTTCCTGCCCAGATTAATCAAATATATTTTATAATTCACTTTTAATGTATCTATTATCTTCTTAGCTATACCTCTTTGCATTTTTGTAGTGCTCACTCTAGAGATTACGATGTATATCTTTAACTTTTTACTGTCTACTTAGAGTTAATATTGTACATAAATGTAAGAAACTCTCCATCATATAGATTCACTTCCATTCCACCTCATCCTTTATGCTATAGTTGCCAAGCCCTAGTATATACTATTAAACTGTTTACTTTAAAGTCATATTATTACAAAGAAATTAAGAGCAAATAACTATTCATTAATATTTACCCACACATTTACCATTTCCTGTGTTCTTCATTTCTACCCAAAGATCAAAGATTTCCTCTAGTTTCATTTTTCTTCAGATTGAAAGACTTCCTTTAATATTTCTTTTAGTGCAGTTCTGTTGATGAATTTTCTTAGCTTTCATGTATCTCAAAAGATATTTATTTCACCTTCATTCTTGAATTTGTTCTATTTCCCTAGATATAGAGTTCTGGATTGGAAGATTTTTTTTTTTTTTCTTTCACTGTTTTAGAGATGTTGCTCCACTGTCTTCTGGCTTCCATTGTTTCTGATGAGAATTAAGTTCTTAATATGCTCCCATATGTAGTGTTTCATTTTCCTCTGACTACTTTCTTACCCTTCTTTGTTTTCAGTAGCTTGACTACAACGTACCTAGATGTTGCTTTCCTTTGTAGTTATCCTCTTTGTGGTTCATCGAGTTTCATTAAATTTGTAAATAATGGATTTCTCAAGAAAAATGATACTAGAGGAATTTTTCAGCCATTATTTATTCAGATAGCTTTCCTTCCCCATTTTCTCTATCCCATCCTGGTACTCAAAATACACATTTGAACTTTATATATTGTCCTACAGACCACTGAGTTTCCATTCCTTTTTATTGTTGTTCCTCTTGGTTTATCCAAATAGATCATCTCTATTGATCTAGCTTCAAGTTCATGATTTTTCTGTCATCTGCAATCTGTTATTAAAACAATCCATTGAATTTTTCACTTTATGTTTTTCAGTTCTGGAATTACAGTTGGTTTTTTTTTCTCTTTTTTAAATTTTTATTTTAGGTTTAGGGGTACATGTGAAGGTTCGTTGCCTAGATAAACACGTGTCATATGGGTTTATTGTACATATTATTACATCACCCAGCTATTAAGCTCGTACCCAATAGTTATCTTTTCTGTTCCCCTCCCTCCACCCACCCACCATCCTCAAGTAGACCCCAGCGTCTGTTGTTTCCTCCTTTGTGTTCGTAAGTTATTATCATTTAGCTCCCACTTGCAAGTGAGAACATGCACTATTTGGCTTTCTGTTCCTGTGTCAGTTCGCTAAGGATGATAGCCTCCAGCTTCATCCATGTTCCTGCAAAAGACATACTCTTGTTCTTTTTGTGGCTGCATAATATTCTATCATGTATATGTAGCATATATCTTCTATCCAGTCTGTCATTGATAGGCATTTAGGTTGATTCCATATCTTTGCTATTATGAATAGTGCTGCAGCAAACATTCATGTGCATGTGTCTTTATGGAAGAATGCTTTATATTCCTCTGGGTATATACCCAGTAATGAGATTGCTGGGTTGAATGGTAGTTTTGCTTTTAGCTCTTTGAGGAATGACCATACTGTTTTCCACAATGGTAGAACTAATTTACACTGTCACCAACAGTGTATAAGGGTTTCCTTTTCTCCACAACCTCACCAGCATCTGTTATTTTTTTACTTTTTAATAATAGCCATTCTGACTGATGTGAGATGGCATTTCGTTGTGGTTTTCATTTCCATTTCTCTAATGATCAGTGATATTGAGCTTTTTTTCCATATGCTTTTTGGCCACATGTATGTCTTCTTTTGAGAAGTATCTGTTCATGTCTTTTGTGCACTTTTTAATGGGGTTGTTTGTTTTTCTCTTGTAAGTTTATTTAATTTCCCTGTAGATTCTGGATATTAGACCTTTGTCACGTGCATAGTTTGCAAATATTTTCTCCCATTCTGTAGGTTATCTGTTTACTCTGTTGATAGTTTCTTTTGCTGTGCAGAAGCTCTTAAGTTTAATTAGATCCCACTTGTCAATTTTTGTTTTTGTTTTTATTGCTTTTGGTGTCTTTGTCATGAAATCTTTGTCTGTTTCTATGTCCAGGATGGTAATTGCCTAAGTTGTCTTCCAGGGTTTTTATAGTATGGGGTTTTAGATTTAAGTCTTTAATTCATATTGAATTGATTTTTGCATACAGTGTAAACCATGGGTCCAGCTTCAATCTTCTGCATATGGCTAGCCAGTTATCCTAGCACCATTTACTGAATAGGGAGTCTTTTCACCATTGTTTGTTTTTGTCAGTTTTGTCAAAGATCAGATGGTCGTAGGTGTGCAGCCTTATTTCTGGGCTCTCTATTCTGTTCTATTTGTCTATGTGCCTGTTTTTGTACCAGTACCATGCTGTTTTAGTCACTGTAGCCTTGTAGCATAGTTTGAAGTCAGGTAATGTGATCCATCCAGCTTTGTTCTTTTTGCTTAGGATTGTCTTGGCCATTCATACTCTATTTTGGTTCCATATAAATTTTAAAATAATTCTAGTTCTCTGAAGAATGTCAATAGTTTGATAGGAATAGTATTGAATCTGTAAATTGCTTTGGGCAGTATAGCCGTTTTAATGATATTGATTCTTCCTATCCATGAGCATGGAATGTTTTTCCATTTGTTTGTGTCTTCTCTAATTTATTTAACCAGGTTTTGTAATTCTCATTGTAGAGCTCTTTCACCTTCCTGGTTAGCTGTATTCCTAGGTATTTTATATTTTTGTGGCAATTATGAATGGAATTGCCTTTCTGATTTGGCCCTCAGTTTGGTTGTTGTTGGTGTATAGGAATGCTACTGATCTTTGTGTATTGATTTTGTGTCCTGCAACTTTGCTGAAGTTTATTATCAGCTGAAGGAGCTTTGGGGCCAAGACTATGGGGTTTTCTAGATATAGAATCATGCTGTCTGCAAACAGAGATAGGGTGACTTTCTCTCTTCCTATTTGGATGCCCTTTATTTCTTTCTATCGCCTGATTGCTCTGGCTAGGACTTCCAACACTACATTGAACACAAGTGGTGAGAAAGTGTATCCTTGTCTTGTGCTGGTTTTCAAGGGGGAATGCTTCCAGCTTTTGCCCATTCAGTATAATGTTGGCTGTGGTTATTATTTTGAGTTATGTTCCTTCAATATCTAGTTTATTGAGAGTTTTTAACATGAAGTGATGTCAAATTTTATCAAAAGTCTTTTCTGCATTTATTGAGATAATCACATGGTTTTTGTCTTTAGTTCTGTTTATGTGATGAATCACATTTTTTGGTTTTCATATGTTGAACCAAACTTGCATCCTAGGGATGAAGCCTACTTGATCATGGTGGATTAGATTTTTGATGTGCTGCTGGATTTGGTTTGCAAGTATTCTGTTGAGGATTTTTGCATTGATGTTCATCAGGGATACTGGCTTGATGTTTTCTTTTTTTGTTGTGTCTCTGCCAGATTTTGGTATCAGGATTATGCTGGCCTCATAGAATGAGTTGGGGAGAAGTCCCTCATCCTTGATTTTTGGAATAATTTCTATAGGAATGGTAACAGATTGTCTTTGTACATCTGGTACAATTTGTCTGTGAATCTATCAGGTCCTAGGCCTTTTTTGGTTGGTAGGCTATTTATTACTGATTCAATCTCAGAGCTTGTTATTGATCTGTTCAGGGAATCAGTTTCTTCCTGGCTCAGTTTTGGGTGGATGTATGGGTCCAGAAATTTATCCATCTCTTCTAGGTTTTCTAATTTGTGTGCATAAAGGTCTTTGTAGTAGTTTCTGATGGTTCTTATTTTTGTGGGGTCAGTAGTAACATTCCCTTAATCATTTCTAATTGTGTTTATTTCTTCTCCTCCTCCTCCTCCTCCTCCTCTTCTTCTTCTTCTTCTTCCTCTTCCTCTTCCTCTTCTTCTTTTTTTTTAATTTTTTGACGGAGTCTCGCTCTGTCGCCCAGCCTGGAGTGCAGCCGCACGATCTCTGCTCACTGCAAGCTCCGCCCCCCGGGTTCACGACATTCTCCTGCCTCAGCCTCCGGAGTAGCTGGGACTACAGGCGCCCGCCACCACGCCCGGCTAAGTTGCTGCTCAGTCCCCTGGCTTCATTTTGTATTTTTAGTAAAGACGGGGTTTCACCATGTTAGCCAGAATGGTCTCCATCTCCTGACCTCGTGATCCACCCGCCTCGGCCTCCCAAAGTGCTGGGATTACAGGCCTGAGCCACCGCGCCTGGCCTTTTCTTCTTAATTCATGTAGCTGGTGGCCTATTTTATTAATGTTTTCAAAAAATCAACTCCTGGAATTTCAAGCCTGTGGGTTTAATCTTGTGAGGTGCTGTGGAAGTGGGGCCTGCGTGCTGTTGCTGCTCAGACCCCTGGATTCAGCCTCTTTCCTGGGGGTAGGTACAGGAGTCTAACCTTCCACTTTGCCGAAGCTGCAGCTACTTTTGCCAGAAAGCCCAAGTATCTAAGGCTCCAGGTTCTCCTCACATGCCTGAGCGGCTGCTCTGCCAAGACTCCACGTGACTCTGTCAGACTGAAAACTGAAGGCCCTGGTGGAGTGGGTTCACAAGGAGATCTGCTGACCCAAGAGTTGCAAAGATCTGTGGGAGAAGCACGGTTTCCTAGGGTCGCTCATTCACTCACCACTCTCCTGGGTAGGGGAGGATCCCCTCGCTCCGTGTTGCTCCCAGGTGGGCCATTGTTCTATCTTGCTTTTTTTCGTTCTCTGTGGGTAAAGTTGTTTCCTTGATTAATCCCAATGTAAGTACCTGGATGTTTCAGTTGAAGGTGATGTATTTACTCGCCCCTTCTGTTCCTCTCTGTGAGAGCCACACACACTACCTGCTTCTAGTCAGCCATCTTGGCCACTCCCCCAATTGGTTCTTTTCAATAGTTTCTTTTTCTATACTAAAATTTCCTATTTAAAAATTCATTGTTATCCCCTTGGGCCATGTTTGTATATATTTTACATTTTTACACTTTTACCTTTTACATTTTACACATAACATTTACATTTCTACACTACACAATTGGCTTTGTGTAAATCACAGTAAACACAATAGCCAAAGTGATAAGTAGGGTTGGTGTATATAATTCATTCATTAATTTATTCATAGATCTACCCATTCAACAAGCATTTACAGTGTACCTACTGTGTCAGACATTATTTTAAGTCCTAGAAATTTAGAGACAAATTAGAAATAGTCCCTGTTCTTAAGGAGCTGCCAGAATGGTAAGAAGAGACAGGCATGTAAACAAATTTAGTAACACAACTTACTGGGGGTAGTGATAGGGTATGTACAGAGTACAGGGGGATACCAAGTGGGAAGGTCATACCTGGAAAGGGTCAGGAAAGTCCTCACATGGAAGGTGTACCTTGTATTAGGATAGAGGAGGAAAGATAGAGGTACATATCAGAAACATAGCAAACAATCATCAAATGGCTTGAAGAACATTAGGGAGAGGTGTCCAGTGAGCAGGTGGACATTGAGATTTGGAAAGCAGAAGTTGGTCTCAGAGAGCCAAACCTGATGGCATTTAGCCTTAAGGTGGTTGTGTGAAGCTGGGTGTATTAGTCTGTTTTCATGCTGCTGATAAAGACATACCAGAGACTAGGTAATTTATAAAGAAAAGGAAGTTTGAGGGACTCACAGTTCCACGTGGCTGGGGGGCCTCACACTCATGGCAGGGGGTGAAAGGCACGTCTTACATAGCAGCAGGCAAGAAAGAAAATGAGAATCAAGCAAAAGGGGAAACCCTTTATAAAAACATCAGATCTCATGGGACTTATTCAGTACCATGAGAACAGTATGGGGAAAACTGCCTCCATGATTTAATTATCTCCCACTAGGTCTCTCCCACAACATGTGAGAATTATGGAGCTACAATTCAAGATGAGATCTGGGTGGGGACACAGCCAAACCATATCACTGGGTGAGGGGCTGATATCCCCAGATGGCACCACAGGTATCCTAAGAGGATGTGGGTAAAACAGAGTTGTTCTGAGCCTTAGTCAGTGAAGGAGATCAGAAAAGAATTTGTTGGAACTGAGGGCCAGAAGCCAAGCCTGAGACATTCATAACAAGTTTTACCTTTATACTTTAAGGACGCAGACTCTGGACTCAGACAGAGCAAAGTTCTAAGGCCAGCCATGTAGCATTGAACAAATTACTTAAACTCTGTTTGGCTCAATAACCAATTTCCATAACCATGAAACAGAAGTAATAACAGTGTCTGCCTCAGGACTGTTGTAAGAATTAGATGAGATAATATTTATAAAACAATGTCTGGCACATAGCAAACAATCATCAAATAATAGCCTTTGTTATCAATTTATTGTTTTAATGGATATGAAAAACTAGATAATTAATTTTAACCCCTTAATCACTAGATTGTAACACAGATGCATTCATTTATTTGAGAAATATTTATGAAGCATCTACTATGTGCCAGGCATGGTTTTTTTTTTTTTTTTTGGTACTATCAGGGAGAAATCAATATCTATGGTCTTAAGACCTTAACCTGGTGTTAAGATCTCAAAGGATCTATGAATCAGATGGCGAAAAATGAATCCTTATTTTTACTAAACTAACTAAACTTTAGTGTTTCCTTCAATTATGAATGTAGGCAACAAACCACAACAGTATCGGCAGTACATGTGACTTTGTCACCAACAGAAATAAATATTTTCATATCACATTACAGTTATTGCCAATAGCTAGACACATTCGCTGGAAATAACATTTCAACAATTTATGATATTGGTAAAGAACTTTTAAGTACTGCTATTTTATGCATTAATGAAGAAGCACATATATCAATATAAAAATCATTATGAGCATGCTTTATGTTCTTGACTATTGTCAGCCCAGGGTGAGTTTCCCTTGGATGCTTTTCCCTTGAGTACCAGAACAATTCTTGTTTCTTCTAGTAATCTAGCATTATATCCTGGACACTGTCCATAATGAGTTCTAGTAGATTTGGCTTCTTAGTTTCTGTTATATTTCTCCAGAGATGGGTCATTGTTTGTTATTGTTGTGGTGGTGGTGGTGGTGGTGACGGTGGTTTGTTGTCTTAGTAGACAACTAACCTAGCTAAACTCACACTAAGTCTCCCCTGTATTGGGTACCAACTGCAATCTCCAGACTCCGTTTCCACGGTATTGGGCATCAGCTGAAACCTCTGCTCAGTTCTTTTCTTGGACTCTGCCCTGTGCATGCATAGCTCCAGGGTCAACCAGAGATTTGGGCAGAGTGTACAGGCCAAACATGGAGCTCGTCCATACGGTGCTTCTCTGCTCCCAGATATTGCCCCTCCTGCTTTCCCTCTGCCATGGCCACCCTAAAATCTGCTCTCTGGGTCTCTGAGTTTTAGCCACCCAGCACAGCATTCTCTGTGGCCCACACTCACATGCAGACAAGCAAGAAACTCACCTTTGCAGAGAGGAACAAGGTTACAAACCTCACCGCAGTGCTCAGCAGTTCGGGCTCCCCTGTTGCTCCCACCAATGACTGGGCAGACATTGCAAACGCTGCCAAGAGAACCACAGCTACCAGTGCTTCTCAAGGAATGGGTGGCATGACGCCTGCCACCAGCAGCCCAGCCTGAGTGAAATCTGTGGGGACCCTGCTTCTTCCCACCTCGGGCCTCAGACTCAATGGGTAGTGGGTTCATGTGATTGGTGGAGCCTGAGTTAGGTGCCCAAGCTGTAGCTACAAGGGAAGCTGGGAGAGTGAATACTAACCATCTTCGGGATCTACAGTGGGAGGCAAATTCTACTTCGTGGGATGGGGCAATGCCCCAAACAAAGAATGGTTAATATAAAAATGATTGTCATTGTCTACTTTATATGGTATTAAATGGACAGAAGAAAGAAGAGAAACACAGGTTAAGAAACAAAACACACAGATTACCAATATCAGGAATCAGGGTGGCGTTATCACTGTAGATAATAATAGAACATCATGTACAACTTTATATTAATAAATTTGGCAACTTACATGAAATGGGCAAATTTCTTGAAAGATACAAATAGCAAAGCTCAGTCAAAAAGAAATAGATACAGGCATACCTTCGAGATAGTATGCCTTCTGTTCCAGACCAGGACAATAAAGCAAATATCACAATAAGCCAGTTACCCAAATTTTTTGGTTTCCCAGTGCATACAAAACTATAGCCTATTAAGTGTACAATAGTATTATGTCTGAAAAAATGTACTCATCTTAATTTTAAAATATTTTATTGCTAAAAATGCTAATGATCATCTCAGAGTTTGGTGTGTGCTGAGGGCCTTCTTACCATGTCCTCATATGGTGGAAGGCAGACACAAAACAGCAAGTTAACCAGATGCTGCACGAAGCCTCTTTCATAAGGGCCTTAATTCCGTTCTGAGGTAGTAGCCCTCTGGCCTAATCACCTTTTAATAGATCTAGGTCTCTCTCTCTTCTCCCTTCTGTCCATTTAATACTACATAAAGTAGACAATGACAGTGCCTCACCTCTTAATAATATCACATTGGCAACACCTGAATTTTGGAAGGGATACATTCAAACTATACCATCCAGTCTCAGGTATTTTGTCATGGCAGTGCAAATTAAGACAATTTCCAGATATTTTGTTGAGTGAAAGGAACCAAACACAAAAGAAGACTTATTATAATATTTTATTATATAAAACTCTAGAAAATACCTTATAGTGACAGAAAGCAGATCATTGGTTGCCTAGGGACAGGAGAGGAGAAGAGAAAGGGATAGTCATGGGCATGAGGAAATTTTGAAGGTGATGGAAATCCTTATTGCCTTGATTGTGGTGATGGTTTCATACGTTTGTGTGTGTGTATGTGTGTGAAAGCTTATCAAGTTGTTTAGCTGAAACATGACAAACTCACAGTTTACTGTCTGTCAAATATATCTCAGCATAAACAGACAACCTACAGAATGGGAGAAAATCATCTGACAAAGGTCTAATATCCAGAATATAACCCTATCAAAAAATGGGCAAAAGATGTGAACAGACACTTCTCAAAAGAAGACATACAAGTGGCCAACAAACATATGAAAAAAATGCTCTCATCACTAATCATCAGAGAAATGCAAATCGAAACCACAATGGGACACTGTCTCACTCCAGTGAGAATGGCCATTATTTAAAAGTCAAAAAATAACAGATGCTGGAGAGACTGTGGAGAAAAGGGGATGTTTATACACTGCTGATGGGAATGTAAATTATTTCAGCCACTGTGGAAAGCAGTTTGGAGATTTCTCAAAGTACTTAAAACAGAGCTACCATTTGACCCAGCAATCCCAGTACTGGGTATATACCCAAATGAAAATAAATCATTTTTTCACCAAGACACATGTACCTGTATGGTCATCACAGCACTATTCACAATAGCAAAGACGTGGAATCAACCTAGGTGATCATCAATGGTGGACTGGATAAAGAAAATGTGGTAGGTATTCACCACAGAATACTATGCAGCCACAAAAATAGGAATTAAATCATGTCCTTTGCAGCAACATGGATGCAGCTAGAGGATGTTATCCTAAGTGAATTAATGCAGGAACATAAAACCAAATGCCACACATTCTCATTTATAAGTGGGAGCTAAACATTGGGTACTTGTGGACATAAAGATGGGAACAACAGACAATGGGAACTACAAGAGGGGTCAGGGAGGGAGGGGTCAAGGGTTTAAAAAGTAACTATTGGGTACTATGTTCAGTACTCGGATGACAGGATCATTTGTACCCCAAACCTCAACATCACACACTATACCGAGGCAACAAACCTGCACATGTACCCCCTAAATCTAAAACATAAAATTTCTCAGGAACTAAATGTCTGTGTATATATATATATACACATACACACACACATATATACACACATTGCACATAATGAGCTAGCTTCCTGTTTTGTCTCTACACACACACACACACACACACACACACACATATATATATACACTGCACATAACATTGGGCAAACTACTTGAACAGACACTTTACAAAGAAAGATATAGAAATGGCCAGTGAGCACATAAAAGCATACTCAACATAATTAGTCATCAGGGAGATGATAATTGAAATAACAATGAGATATCACTTCCCACCCTCTCAGATGGCTAAAAATAAAGGCTGACAACCTCAAATGTTGATGAGGATGTGAAAGAAAAGGATCTCTCATACATTTCTGGTGGGAATGTAAATTGCACAACCACTTTGGAATACATTCTGGCAGTTTCTTATAAAACATAAAACTATCCTATGATGTAGCAATTCATCTCTTAGGTATTTGCCCAAGAAAAATGAAAGCATATGTCCACACAAAGATGTGTACATGAATATTCATAGTAGCTTTATTTATGATCACCCAAACTGGAAACAGCCCAGATCATAACCTGGTGAATAAACAAACCAACTCTGATATATCCAAACAACAGCATACTACTCAGCGATAGCACATTCAACAACATAGATAAATCTTAAAAACATCACTTTGAAAGAAAGAATCCAGACACACAATAGTACAGACGATCTGATTCCATTCATACAGAATAGTGGCTTTCCTGGTCTATCGCCCTCAGTTCCCGACCCTTCACTCCCCCCACCACCATCTTGAAGACGCCCAAAGGGGAGAGGTCTCTTCCATTCCTTCGTTCCCTCCTTCGTCTGCTGATCGATTTGTTTGCTCGTTCATTCATTCATTCTCACGCTCATTCCACTCCTCCCCACCTCCCTACAAGCGTTCAGCCCGCGCGCGCAGCTCCCCCGCAGGCTGATCAGATTTGCCTGCCCAGTCCGCCCCGCCCCAAACCCCGCCCTTTTCCCGCCCCGCCCCCTTTCCTGGCCAATCGGGGCCGAGACTGGGGCCGGGGCGGGGCCTCGCTCCCTCAGAACCCCGGGCGGCGCTCACGGCTCCGGAAACGCGCCGCGGGGCTGTTAGCTCTGCCGGGCACTGGCGGCTCCGTGGCGCTTCCTGCCACGCCAGGCCTGCCTGGGCCGCGCCAGCGCTGCTCCACCGAGGGCCGCGCGTCGGCCGCCGCCGGGCCTGGGTGAGTGTGCGGGCCGCGGGAGGATGTGCAGGGGCGCTGGAGGGGCCGCAGGGCGGAGGTGATCGTGGCGGCGGCAGGAGGACCTGAGGGCCCGAGTGAGCGTGCAGGGCCGCGAGAGGATGTGCAGGAGGCGCAGGACCGTGTGCGGGGCTGGAGCGAGTGTGCGGGCCGCAGAAGAGTGCACGGTGCAGGGAGGGGGCGTCTCTGGGCTGTTGGAGAGCTGCTCGGCCTTGGGCGGGCCAGAGCTGGGAACGGGTCCCGGATGACGAGTACGAAGAGGCCCGAAGGCCTTCCCGAGGCGGGCGGGGGGCGGCGGTCCCGGGTGGGAATTGCTAAAGTGCGGAGGCCTGCTCTGCTCTTTGGGGGAAGCTAGGAGTGGGAACCGCTCAGGGGCAGAAAGAGAGGACCCCCGCCCCTAACGCCTAGGAGCCCGATCTGGAGGGGGCGTTGTAGGGGTGGGGATTAAAGGACTTTTCCCTGGTCTAGGGGAGGGGCTGAGCCGCAGTCTGAGCGCTGGGAGGGTGGGCTAGGTGGGAACAATTCCCGCTGGGGAGTCCCTCCTTTCCTTTTGAGTGGGTTGGGTGGGGGTTAAGCCTCAGCTTGGTGGGGAGGATGGGGGCAGGTAGGTAGCCTAGAGAGAGAACTGTGGGGAGGGAGGGGAAAGGGGGCCGTGAGCTGAGCTCAAGGCCCTCTGTCTGAACCAGTCTTTTTCTCTCCCCTACTGGGGGCTGCCATCTCCCACTCCAGTGCCCCTGCCCCCTTAAACTCCTTTGCTGGTTCCTCCAGTCTATATTTGGGTGATTAATTACATGTCTTGTCCACAACCCCCCCCCCGCCCCCACTCGCCTGCTGCCCAAAGTCCATGGTCCCTTTCAAACAACCCCCACCCCCATTCCTGGCCCTCTTCCCAGAGGTCCCACCCTGCCACCCTGTTCCAACTGAAGCCCTCCAGCCAGCCTTGGCCTAGCTGGGCCCGCGGCCCCCCTCCAGTCTCCTTGGTCAATGAAACATTTCCTCTTCAACCTCAGCCCGACATTTTTCCTTTACAAGAGAATTTCAGATAGGATTGCAGGAACAGCACCTCTCCTAGGTACTAATGCTGCCTCAGCCCTTCCCCACCCCCACAGTCCCCCCACCCCACAACATTGGACCTTCAAGTAGAAGCCACTTGCACAGTGTCTGACCCAGTTCAGTATATCCCCCTAGTAACATTTGTGGGAGATGTACTACTGAACTGGGCCAGACACTGTGAGTTTTATATATAGAACCCTATTGAGTAGTGATTTTCAGCCTTCTGTCTGTGAGGGACCCCTTGGAAATCTACTAGAATGTGTGAATTCTCTTCTAACCATCAGCACAGACTCGGAGATAGTGGGCTCCCATTTCACAAGGCTCCTGGGCAGGAATCCTGTCAATGACAGAGATTCTGAGAGTTGGAGAATCTGGGAACCTCCAGATTCTAGACAGGCCCAGTGTTAAGGAGGTGCAGCTCTGCATCATAATCTCCTGGGGTGCTTGTTAAAAAATGCAGATCCCTTGGTCTCTCCCAAACCAGCTACACTCCCATATGAGTTGTTAGTGAACTCCAAACCAACTTTCTCACCCGATGATCCAGCCCTTACCCAAACCTGCCTGGGCTCCTTGGATGGCCCTGGGCTCCTTGCAATTTGCATAGCATCCCACCCCACCCCCAGTTTCAAATCCTTTGTATCCAGGCAGTGTTACCTAAAGGCAGCTATACTTACAATGTATTTCGATTTTTAGTAAGATGCCATGAATATTCTTGGGGAAATGGGAACACAAAACTTTCCTCAATTAAGTACAACAAACACTACAAAATCCCCTTCTGGTCTACCTTCTGGCTTTTTATAGAAAAGAAATAAGATAGAAACCCAAACAGAAAGAGACAGGTGCCCAGGCAAAGTGAGAGAGGAAACAGATGCCTTCCCACCCACACATACGGAAAAAGGCACACACAGACACAAATACCCCAAGAGAGACAGACTTTCCTGGTGAGACACCCTCTCTTTAGACCCTTCAGGATTCTGCTAATTAGAGTAGCAGCCTGTTTGCTGCTTTGGGACGGGACAGGGTGGGCCCACGTGGGGCCTTCTCTTCTGCCTCCTGGCCTGTCAGGTGGAAAGAACATGAAGGCCAGGCCCAGCGTGGCCCTGGGCTTGGCTCAAGGGTTGCATCCTGACCTGGCTAGGGTGGATCCAGATTTTGGTGGTGTACATTCAGTTGAACCCTGTATCTGGCCCAGTTCAGTACATCCCCCAAAATGTGGGGGCCAGGTTGCTGGGAGGCGCACATGGGTCTGCTTCTGTTCACCTGAATTATTGCAATCCAACAGGTGGGACCTTACCTGCCAGGCTGATCCGTTGGAGTAGTTCTGAGCCATGATGAGTCATCCGTGTGTGTCTCTTTTGGGTAAGTCTCGGTGTTTATGCGTGGTGTCTGCTGGCCTCGACGCTGGGCATGCTATCAGAAGACCCTATAGGTGGGGTTACAACATGGTGAGGAGTATCGTTTTGGTTCCAGAAGCACTTATATTTTCATCTATGCCAGTGTTGCTGAACTGTCTTTGCCCAGAGACAGTTCTCTCAATCCAAGCAACGCAACTCACAGGAGAAAAGATATTCAGGAAAGAGAATTTGGAATCTAATCTCCCTTTTGGGTGCGAGAGGAAGCAGAAGCCATCCATCTGAATTGGATCTCTTGTGAGTGGAAACCTTTGAAGACACCCTTTGGGGTACATTTGCTCTGGCCTAGAACTGAACAGAACACAAGCCACCTGTTGTCTTCTGGGTAAACTCAAGCTTTAGGGCCTGAGGACATTCTGCTCCAGGTCTTTATTTAGATGCTTCAGAGAGTTCAGGTGTTTCTGGCACCCCTTGGAAGCTTCTGGAACCTTCCAGATGAGGCTTATTTGGGTGGCCTCGCTGCCTTTCCCCTGCCCAGGGAAGGACAGCACACCTGTTAGAGAATGTTGCTTGACTATTTGTGTGATAAAATCAGTTGAATGCTGGTCTTTAGGCTCAGAAGCTACTGTTAGCCAGTAGCCAAACATTCAGCAGTGAGGCAGGAGTGTCTTTAATCCAAAGACAACCAGGAAACATCTCATTATTACTACATTTTGTGACGTGGGTTGTTTTTTGTCTCTGTTGAGTTCAACTCTTCATTTCTGTTCTTCCACATCGAAGTGGAATGATTATTTTGAGTCTCTTAGTGTTTTCTGCTTCCATGCAGTAAATTTGATTTAAATAAGTTGGTTAAAATTTACATTGCGATCTAAAGCACGTGAGCAGGAAGATTTGTTCGCTCACGTGAGCTCTCGTGTTTTAGAAAGCATAATTTTTCAAATTATCAGGCAGTAGGTTGACATTGACATCATTATTTTCCATTTATTCTAGCAGATGTTTGTTAAACAGCTGCAGTGTAATGGTGCTTGCCTAGGTCCAGTGTGCAATTCACAGCTGACCTTGACAGGGCCTTTGCTTTCTGGGAGTTTATAGTCTTTAGACTATCTTCAGATCCCATTGAAAGAAGGAGAATAATACCACTTATATTAAGGGTTGGAAATGTGTTTTCCCACAGTATTTCTTTGAGCGTTCATATTTCCCAGTTGTATGCAGGAGTGCACCCTACGAGATTCAGGACATGCTTTTGTGCTGTGAGTGAAAGTGCCTTACTTCAAGGTCAGCATTACCCTGTGTGTCCATCGGGTGTGCATTACAATGATTTTCATGTTCTGTCTGGAATTCCTTCGACCTTGATTCCCCAAGATCCACTGTCAGAAGGCAGTGGACACCTGCATTTGTCACTTTTGTCACAGCATCTAGCTTCTTTTCCTGATTAGTTCCACCATTTTAAAATAGAACAGTTGTGCAACATAGATCCTAAATGATCCGATTATTCAGACGATGATAATTTCATTTTGACTATGCGTAGGGATTAATAAGCATTCTTTTTAATGACTTTGTTTTCAGCAAGCTCTTTTTAATTTGATATAATGGATTACATTAATTACAGGTAAAGTTTCATTTCTTTGTAAAGCGGGGTACCTACTTCTTTCCTCTCCCATTTTTGAGATTTGAGTCTCACTCTGTCAGCTTCTAGGCTGGAGGCAGGGCTGACCAGCTCACTGTAAGCCTGGCCTCCTGGGTTCACGCCATTCTCCTGCCGCCCTCAGCCTCCCGGTAGCTGGACTACAGGCTTCCCCGGCCACTCCTGCCAGCCTAGCTAAGTTTGCTTTCTGGGATTTTTAGGCAGTAGGAGATGGGGTACTCACCCGTGGTTAGCTTGTGATGGTCTCATCTTCTGACCTCTGGGATCCTGGGCCTTCTGTCTAATTCCTCCCAAAGTGCTGGGATTATAGGCTTTTGAGCCACGCCTACCGCCTTCCTCCCATTTTTAGTAGAGTACCTTTTAATGATCTCCATGTTTTAGAGGGGCCTCCACACTGGGGTGGTATTCATTTGTCACCTGAGCCAGTGCTCCCAGGCTTATCCCCCAAGAGCTGCAAGCTACAGGAAGGGGCACTCCTGTTGCTGCACAGGAAAGGATTATTAACAATTCATTTGGGAGTTGTGGCTCCAGGATTTCAACAGTTAATCATGCCAATTAAGTAAAAACACTTCAGTAGGATTTGCCCTATTAAATGGAACACTTCAGGAGGATTCACTCGATTAAACGTGGGTGGCTCGGGAGGACTGTGTGTGTGTGTGTAAGAGACAGAGACGGAGAAAGAGAGAGAGGAATGACATGTCTCGTTGTGCAGTGAGGGCATGTTAGCAGGATGGTTTAAAGGCAGCACCCAAACACCCATATATGCCATTAGGCCTAGATGACACTAAGCCTCACCCCCAGTCTGTCTTCTGGCTGTGGCGTGGTGTTATAGGTTGAATATTATTTCGCTCTTCTCTGGTGTGGTTCGAAAAGTCTCAAATCTTGGGAGATGGATATTAAGCAAGTTAACCTCCTGGAGCCCTGGTTTCCTTCTCTGTGAATGGAGGCGGTAATAACCACAGGATGTGATAAGTGAATTACAGGAAGGGAGATGCATGGCTCCAAACACGTGTAGTGCATGCTCCGGTAATGGAAGTGTGCTTCATTTAACATGCCACTCCCCACACACATTGATTCAGTCACCCCGCAATTTATCATGTGCCCACTCAGGGCCAGGAGCTGCTGCAGACACTGGGGATTCAGGAGTGACCAAGAATGAGAAAGCACCCCTGCGCTGTTGGAGCTCCATTTCTCCTGGGGACTGTCAGTTAGAAACAAGCAATTTCATTGGATAGTTTTTAGTTAGCAAAAATGTTCCGAGTAGACTATGACGGACACTAGAGAGTGAAGGCATTCTAAGGAGGTGACATTAGAGTTGAAGCCTGATGTGGGCCAGGTGCAGTGGTTCACACCTGTAGTCTCAGCATTTGGAGGCTGAGGTGGGAAGATGGCTTGAGTCCAGAAGTTTGAGACTGGTCTAGGCAGCATAGTGAGACTCCATCTCTACAATTGTTTTTTTTTTTAATTTAAAAATTTAGCTGGGGGTGGTGGCACACAGCTGTAGTCCCAGCTACTCAGGAGGCTGAGGCGGGAGGATCACTTGAGCTTGGGAGGTCGAGGCTACAGTGAGCTGTGATGGCACCACTACATTCCAACCTGGGTGACAAAGTGAGACCCTGTCTCAGAAAAATAAAAATAGAGTTGAGGCCCGAATTCTCAGAAGGAGCCATCCATGAGAAGCCCATGGTACTCTCAGCAGTTTCAGAGGCCTTGAAGGCCACAGTCTTGGCCTATCTAGGATTGAATGAAGGCCAGTGTGTCTGGATGTCACTGTGATGTGGCAGGGCAAGATATGGGATTGGGGGGCTGGGGCAGAGCCTTGTCAGAGGGCTAAGTTCTTAGGTCTCTGGCCTGAAGTCAGCGAGAAGAGGTCTCTAACAGATCCTCTTTCTCAGAAGGTATATCCACAATATCCCCCTCTCCATTCCATTTGGCAGCCAAATGTCAATGTCAATTGGAAGTGAATTTTTTTAAATGAATTGTGTAAGTAATTTATGACCAGTTCATTTTGTACTGGAAGCCAAAGTCAAATCAGGCATTGAATGTATACCAGAGGAATCCAGCGGACCAACAGGGCTCTGCCCAGATGACAGTGGGACAGAGAGGGTATGGCTGCTGAGCACCTGGGGATGAACATGAACTCACACTGGGGAAGCCCCTGTGCCAGACAGCCAGTTAAAGATGGGAATGGGGCTTCCTTGGATTCTGGGACTAGATGAGGCCTTCTGCGCGCACTTCTTAGGTGCTGATAGCTTGCAAGGAGGAGCCCAGGAAGTCACAACCCCATGGGCCTGTCTCTAGGCTTTCTGGTCATTGCCCTTCGTGGACCGCCCACAGATTCCTGCCAGCCCTTCTCCCCTGCACTTGCCCTACTGTGTGGGGATCCCAGGAAATGCTGGATTTTTTACCCAAGCGAAGGGCCACTCCCCATTGACTCCTTGGCCTCAGCCCTTGGCTTCTCACATGCTGAGCATCTTTCTTACTCAAAGTCTTTTAAAACCAAAATATTTTACAATTGTTATGCTTTTCTGATACCAACAAAATTCAGCTTGGTTACTAAAAATTCTCACATTACAGAAAAAGAAAGCAGATCTTTCTAGACCTTGACTCTCCCCAACTCCAACCCCATGTGGTCACATACACATTAGAGATGTGCTTATTCTAGCTACAAGTCACTCTCACTTCTTTCCTTTTTTCTCCTGAAATGCAAATATATACCTAGCCATCTCCTCCCCTTCCCTTACCCTCTTTGGGGTTTCAAGGGAGAGTAACTATCTATGCCTGTATCGTCTATGAAGGATTCACATTTTTGTCATCTGCAGCATATCATCCTACGTTGGCACCTGTTGGTTTTATATTGAAACCCTCCAGCTTTCTTCTTGCTGAGTTCTAGGGCTCTTTGGTAGTGTCTCCAGAGCTCTTAGCCACATTTGTCATTCATTCTTTCCCCCACTTTTTTATGACATTGGGATTGTGTTGGTTCTAGTATCCTGTTTTCCATTTTCCATCCATTTACTTTTAACCTATCTGTGCCTTTATATTTAAAGTTTCTTGTAGACAGTATGTCTTGTTTTTATTACAGCCTGACAATCTGCCTTTTGATTGGAGTATTTAGTCAATTTACACTTACCTTAACTATCCACGTCGTTGGGTTTAAGTTTGCCATCTTGCTATTTGTTTTTATTTGCCCCTTCCATTCTTTTTTCCCCTCTTTTTCTTTACCCTTCTTCTTTCAGATTATTTTTAGTATATATTTGATCTCTGCTGTTGGCTTATTAGCATGTATCAGAGTCTTGGAGGACTTGCCAGAACACACAATCATATGTTTCACTTCTGATGTTATAAACCCGACACTACCTTTTTATTATTTTTGCTTTGAATGATTGAATGTTTTTTAAAACATTTAAAAGTGAGATTGGTAAAAGCATTGTATATTTCCCCACATATTTACATTCCTGGTGTTCTTCATGCCTTTGTGTAGATCCATCTTTCCACCTACTATCATTTTCTTTCAACCTGAAAGATTTCCTTTAGTATTTCCTATAGTAGAGATCTGCCGGTGATGAATTCTCTCAGCTTTTGTCTGAAAACAAACTTTATTTTGCCTTCATTTTGGGAGGAAATTTTCCTTGAATATAGAATTCTAAGTTGACAGTTTTGTTTTTCTTTTAGCACTTTAAAAATGTCATGCACTGGTTTTCTGACTTGTACATTCTCTGATAAGAAGTTAGTAATTACTCTTTGTTCCTCTCCACGCAGCAACATCATTTCTTTCCTCTGGCTAGTTGAAGACTTTCTCTTTATCACTGGTTTTTCAGCAGTCTGATTATTATGGGTCTTTTAAAGTCTTGCTAGGGGTTCACTGACTTTCTTGCACGTGTGAGCTTATAGTTTTCATCAAATTTGGAAAACTGTCCTGCCATTATTTCTTAAACTGTGTTTTTTATCCCTCCCCTACTTTTCCTCACCTTCTCAGGTTCCAGTTATGTAGGTGTTAGACCATTTTCTCTTACCCCAGGTCATTGAGATGCTGTTTGTTTTTAAAAACTCTTTTTTCTCTCTGAGCTTCTTTTGAGATCATTTGTATTGCTATGTCATCAAGTTGTCTATTTTTTTTTTTTATACTTTAAGTTCTAGGGTACATGTGCACAACGTGCAGGTTTGTTACATATGTATACATGTGCCATGTTGGTGTGCTGCACCCATTAACTCGTCATTTACATTAGGTATATCTCCTAATGCTATCCCTCCCCCCACATCACGACAGGCCCCAGTGTGTGATGTTCCCCTTCCCGTGTCCAAATGTTCTCATTGTTCAATTCCCACCTATGAGTGAGGACATGCGGTGTTTGGTTTTTTGTCCTTGCGATAGTTTGTTGAGAATGATGGTTTCCAGCTTCATCCATGTCCCTACAAAGGACATGAACTCATCCTTTTTTACAGCTGCATAGTATTCCATGGTGTATATGTGCCACATTTTCTTAATCCAGTCTGTCATTGATGGACATTTGGGTTGGTTCCAAGTCTTTGCTATTGTGAATAGTGCCACAATAAACATACATGTGCATGTGTCTTTATAGCAGCATGATTTATAATCCTTTGGGTATATCCCCAGTAATGGGATGGCTGGGTCAAATGGTATTTCTAGTTCTAGATCCTTGAGGAATCGCCACACTGTCTTCCACAATGGTTGAACTAGCTTACAGTCCCACCAACAGTGTAAAAGTGTTCCTATTTCTCCACATCCCCTCCAGTACCTGTTGTTTCCTGACTTTTTAATGATCGCCATTCTAACTGGTGTGAGATGGTATCTCATTGTGATTTTGATTTGCATTTCTCTGATGGCCAGTGATGATGAGCATTTTATCGTGTGTCTGTTGGCTGTATAAATGTCTTCTTTTGAGAAGTGTCTGTTCATATCCTTCACCCACTTTTTGACGGGGTTGTTTGTTTTTTTCTTGTAAGTTTGTTTGAGTTCTTTGTAGATTCTAGATATTAGTCCTTTGTCAGATGAGTAGATTGCAAAAATTTTCTCCCATTCTGTAGGTTGCCTGTTCACTCTGATGGTAGTTTCTTTTGCTGTGCAGAAGCTCTTTAGTTTAATTAGATCCCATTTGTCACTTTTGTCTTTCGTTGCCATTGCTTTTGGTGTTTTAGACATGAAGTCCTTGCCCATGCCTATGTCCTGAATGGTATTGCCTAGGTTTTCTTCTAGGGTTTTTATGTTTTTAGGTCTAACATTTAAGTCTATAATCCATCTTGAATTAATTTTTGTATAAGATGTAAGGAAGGGATCCAGTTTCAGCTTTCTACATATGGCTAGCCAGTTTTCCCAGCACCATTTATTAAATAGGGAATCCTTTCCCCATTTCTTGTTTTTGTCAGGTTTGCCAAAGATCAGATGTGTGGTATTATTTCTGAGGGTTCTGTTCTGTTCCATTGGTCTATATCTCTGTTTTGGTACCAGTACTATGCTGTTTTGGTTACTGTAGCCTTGTAGTATAGTTTGAAGTTAGGTAGCGTGATGCCTCCAGCTTTGTTCTTTTGGCTTAGGATTGTCTTGGCAATGCAGGTTCTTTTTTGGTTCCATATGAACTTTAAACTAGTTTTTTCCAATTCTGTGAAGCAAGTCATTGGTAGCTTGATGGGTATGGCATTGAATCTATAATTGAATCTATAAATTACCTTGGGCAGTATGGCCATTTTCACGATACTGATTCTTCCTATCCATGAACATGGAAT
The DNA here is from genome assembly GCF_008728515.1 of Papio anubis. Classification (NCBI taxonomy): domain Eukaryota; kingdom Metazoa; phylum Chordata; class Mammalia; order Primates; family Cercopithecidae; genus Papio; species Papio anubis. Next base: position 2,197,583 of record NC_044996.1, on the reverse strand, counting down.
GTTCTTCCATCTGTTTGTGTCCTCTTTTATTTCGTTGAGCAGTGGTTTGTAGTTCTCCTTGAAGAGGTCCTTCACATCCCTTGTAAGTTGGATTCCTAGGTGTTTTATTCTCTTTGAAGCAATTGTGAATGGGAGTTCACTCATAATTTGGCTCTCTGTTTGTCTGTTATTGGTGTATAAGAATGCTTGTGATTTTTGCACATTGATTTTGTATCCTGAGACTTTGCTGAAGTTGCTTATGAGCTTAAGGAGACTTTGGGCTGAGACAATGGGGTTTTCTAAATATACAATCATGTCATCTGCAAACAGGGACAATTTGACTTCCTCTTTTCCTAATTGAATACCCTTTATTTCTTTCTCCTGCCTAATTGCCCTGGCCAGAACTTCCAACACTATGTTGAATAGGAGTGTTGAGAGAGGGCATCCCTGTCTTGTGCCAGTTTTCAAAGGGAATGCTTCCAGTTTTTGCCCATTCAGTATGATATTGACTGTGGGTTTGTCATAAATAGCTCTTGTTATTTTGAGATATGTCCCATTGATACCTCATATATTGAGAGTTTTTAGCATGAAGGGCTGTTGAATTTTGTCGAAGGCCTTTTCTGCATCTATTGAGATAATCATGTGGTTTTTGTCTTTGATTCTGTTTATATGCTGGATTACATTTATTGATTTGCATATGTTGAACCACCCTTGCATCCCAGGGATGAAGCCCACTTGATCATGGTGGATAAGCTTTTTGATGTGCTGCTGGATTTGGTTTCCCAGTATTTTATTGAGGATTTTTGCATCGATGTTCATCAGGGATATTGGTCTAAAATTCTCTTTTTTTGTTGTGTCTCTGCCAGGCTTTGGTATCAGTATGATGCTGGCCTCATAAAATGAGTTAGGGAAGATTCCCTCTTTTTCTTTTTCTTTTTTTTTTTTGACATGGAGTCTCGCTCAATCACCCAGGCTGGAGTGCAGCAGCGCGATCTTGGCTCACTGCAAGCTCCGCCTCCCAGGTTCACGCCATTCTCCTGCCTCAGCCTCCCAAGTAGCTGGGACTACAGGCGCCTGCCGCCACACCTGGCTAATTTTTTGCATTTTTAGTAGAGACAGGGTTTCACCATGTTAGCCAGGATGGTCTCGATCTCCTGACCTCATGATCCGCCCGCCTTGGCCTCTCAAAGTGCTGAGATTACAGGCGTCAGCCACCGTGCCCGGCCGATTCCCTCTTTTTCTATTGATTGAAATAGTTTCAGAAGGAATGGTACCAGCTCCTCCTTGTACCTCTGGTAGAATTTGGCTGTGAATCCGTCTGGTCCTGGACTTTTTTTGGTTGGTAGACTATTAATTTTTGCCTCAATTTCAGAGCCTGTTATTGGTCTATTCAGGGATTCAGCTTCTTCCTGGTTTAGTCAGGAGGGTGTATGTGTCTAGGAATTTATCCATTTCTTTTAGATTTTCTATTTTATTTGCATAGAGGTGTTTATAGTATTCTCTGACGGTAGTTTGTATTTCTTAGGGGTCGGTGGTGATATCCCATTTATCATTTTTTATTGAATCTATTTGATTCTTCTCTCTTTTCTTCTTTATTAGTCTCGCCATTGCTGAGGCTTGAGTAGGTAAACAAAGCGGCCTGGAATCTCGAAACTGGTGGAGCCCACCACAGCTCAAGGAGGCCTGCCTGCCTCTGTAGACTCTACCTCTGGAGGCAGGGCATAATCAAACAAAAGGCAGCAGAAACCTCTGCAGACTTAAATGTCCCTGTCTGACAGCTTTGAAGAGAGTAGTGGTTCTCCCAGCATGGAGTTTGAGATCTGAGAATGGACAGACTGCCTCCTCAAGTGGGTCCCTGACACCCAAGTAGCCTAACTGGGAGGCACCCCCCAGTAGGGGCAGACTGACACCCCACACAGCCAGATACCCTTCTGAGATGAAGCTTCCAAATGAACGATCAGGCAGCAACATTTGCTGTTCAGCAATATTCGCTGTTCTGCAGCCTCCACTGCTGATACCCAGGCAAACAGGGTCTGGAGTGGACCTCCAACAAAGTCCAACAGACCTGCAGTGGAGGGTCCTGACTGTTAGAAGGAAAACTAACAAACAGAAAGGACATCCACACTAAAACCCCATCTGTACGTCACCGTCATCAAAGACCAAAGGTAGATAAAACCACAAAGATGGGGAAAAAACAGAGCCGAAAAGCTGAAAATTCTAAAAATCAGAGCACCTCTCCCCCTCCAAAGGATCGCAGTTCCTTGCCAGCATGGAACAAAGCTGGACAGAGAATGACTTTGACAAGTAGAGAGAAGGCTTCAGACGATCAAACTTCTCCGAGCTAAAGGAGGAAGTTCGAACCCATCACAAAGAAGCTAAAAACCTTGAAAAAAGATTAGATGAATTGCTAACTAGAATAACCAGTGTAGAGAAGTCCTTCAATTACCTGATAGAGCTGAAAACCATGGCACAAGAACTCTGTGACGAATGCACAAGCTTCAGTAGCCAATTCAATCAACTGGAAGAAAGGGTATCAGTGATTGAAGATCAAATGAATGAAATGAAGTGAGAAGAGAAGTTTAGAGAAAAAGGAGTAAAAAGAAACAAACAAAGCCTCCAAGAAATATGGGACTATGTGAAAAGACCAAATTTACATCTGATTGGTGTACCTGAAAGTGACAGGGAAAATGGAACCAAGTTGGAAAACACTCTGCAAGATATTAACCAGGAGAACTTCCCCAACTTAGAAAGGCAGGCCAACATTCAAATTCAGGAAATACAGAGAACGCCACAAAGATACTCCTCGAGAAGAGCAACTCCAAGACACATAATTGCCAGATTCACCAGAGTTGAAATGAAGGAAAAAATGTTAAGGGCAGCCAGAGAGAAAGGTTGGGTTACCCACAAAGGGAAGCCCATCAGACTAACAGCAGATCTCTCGGCAGAAACTCTACAAGCCAGAAGAGAGTGGGGGGCCAATATTCAACATTCTTAAAGAAAAGAAGTTTCAACCCAGAATTTCATATCCAGCCAAATTAAGCTTCATAAGTGAAGGAGAAATAAAATCCTTTACAGACAAGCAAATGCTGAGAGATTTTGTCACCACCAGGCCTGCCCTACAAGAGCTCCTGAAGGAAGCACTAAACATGGAAAGGAACAACTGGTACCAGCCGCTGCAAAAACATGCCAAATTGTAAAGACCATCAATGCTAGGAAGAAACTGCATCAACTAATGAGCAAAATAACCAGCTAACATCATAATGACAGGCTCAAATTCACACATAACAATATTAACCTTAAATGTAAATGGGCTAAATGCTCCAATTAAAAGACACAGACTGGCAAATTGGATAAAGAGTCAAGACCCATCAGTGTGCTGTATTCAGGAGACCCATCTTACATGCAGAGACACATAGGCTCAAAATAAAGGGATGGAGGAAGATCTACCAAGCAAATGGAAAACAAAAAACACAGGGGTTGTGATCCTAGTCTCTGATAAAACAGACTTTAAACCAACAAAGATCAAAAGAGACAAGGCCATTACATAATGGTAAGGGGATCAATTCAACAAGAAGAGCTAGCTATCCTAAATATATATGCATCTAATACAGGAACACCCAGATCCATAAAGCGAGTCCTTAGAGACCTACAAAGAGACTTAGACTCCCACACAATAATAATGGGAGACTTTAACACCCCACTGTCAACATTAGACAGATCGACAAGACAGAAAGTTAAAAAGGATATCTAGGAATTGAACTCAGCTCTGCACCAAGCAGACCTAATAGACATCTACAGAACTCTCCACCCCAAATCAACAGAATATACATTCTTCTCAGCACCACATCGCACTTATTCCAAAATTGACCACATAGTTGGAAGTAAAGCACTCCTCAGCAAATGTACAAGAACAGAAATTATAACAAACTGTCTCTCAGACCACAGTGCAATCAAACTAGAACTCAGGATTAAGAAACTCACTCAAAACCACTCAACTACGTGAAAACTGAACAACCTGCTCCTGAATGACTACTGGGTACATAACGAAATGAAGGCAGAAATAAAGATGTTCTTTGAAACCAAGGAGAACAAAGACACAACATACCAGAATCTCTGGGACACATTTAAAGCAGTGTGTAGAGGGAAATTTATAGTACTAAATGCCCACAAGAGAAAGCAGGAAAGATCTAAAATTGACACCCTAACATCACAGTTAAAAGAACTAGAGAAGCAAGAGCAAACTCATTCAAAAGCTAGCAGAAGGCAAGAAATAACTAAGATCAGGGCAGAACTGAAGGAGATAGAGACACAAAAAACCCTTCAAAAAATCAATGAATCCAGGAGCTGGTTTTTTGAAAAGATCAAGTTCTCTAATTTTTTTGTGTGATATCTAATCTGCTGTTAATCACATCCAGTAAAATTTTCACTTTAAATATTATAGTTCTCACCTCCAGAAGTTCTATTTGGTTCTTTTTATATCTTCTATTTCTCTCACTGTATTCCTGTTTTTCTTTTAATGCTTGTACATCATTAAACTGGCTGTTATCCTTGTCTGTGAGTCGTCACTGGTCATTTCTGTGTGTTTCTATAAACTGATTATTCTCCCTGCCCTGGCCACATTTCTGTGCTTTTTGGCATTTCAGTAACTTCTGATTGGATGTTGGGTATTATAAAGATTATATTGTTGAGTGTCTGGATTTGGGGTGGTAGTTATTTGTGGATCAGTTTGATCCCTTTGAGGCCTATTTTTAAGCTTTCTTTGAGACAGGTCTTGTGTAGCTTTGGCTCTAGGAATACATCAGCCCTACTACTAAGGCCTCTGGATTCTCTACTGTGTGTCCCAGGTAATCACAGAGGACTCTATACTGGTTGGTCAGACCTTGAATGTCTCTCTACCTTTGTGTGTCCTGAGAATTGTTCAGCTTACAGCTTCCTCGTCACTCTTTTCCTGGGCTTTTGGAGTTTCGCTCTATGCATGCATGGCCTAGTAGTCAGGAAAGACTCAAAGGGAAGCTTATACATATTTTTTGAAGCTCTTTTTACTGCATAACTAACTCCTTTCTGGAACTCTGCTCTGCAACTTCCAGCTGCCTCAGCTGCTCTGAATGCTGGTCTGTGTCTCCTCAACTTGGCAAAGCCACTAAGCTCTCTTTGGTTTTCGCCCACCCCAACACACAGTCTCAATCTGGAAATTGCCTCCAGGCAGACAGCTGAGGCAATGATAGGGCTCCCCTTATCTGTTTCTCTTCTCTTGGGGATCGTGATTCTGTACTTCCTGCTGTCCAGTGTCTGAAAACTTGTTTCACATATATTTTCTCCATTTTTTTCTACTTATTTATGGCAGGATGTGAAATCTGTTCCTTGTTACTCCATCGCAGCCAAACGTGGAAGTTTCTGTCCATTCTTTTTAATTAACATCTTTAATTTTATATAAGAGTCTTTCTGGAGTAGCTAGATTTTGTGGGTCTTGAGCCAGTGTAAAAAGCCTTCCTTTTTACTGAATTATGAATTAAATTGAACTGTCATCACAACAGGAACTGTGTAGCTGTTTCTTTGAACTCACTGATGTGAGAGGCCTGTGATGCATGGATATCGGTGGTAGGATCTTTCACATAATTTGCAATTTGGAAGGAGAAGAAAATTTGTAGAAATCATTCAGCTCTTTTGTTTAACAATTTAGTGTTTGAAGATCTTTTCTTTGAGGCTTATCTTTCCAGCTGTTTTTTTCCACTTCTCATTTAGTTGAATGCATTAGAGAACTGCTGTCATGTGTACCTGTCTCGCTGTCACCAGGCTCCTTGTGTCAGTGGGCTATGGCTTTTAAGGGCCTCACTGCTGGTCTAGAAGCCCCCATTCCTGCTGTCTTCCCTCCAGCATCCTGATCCAGTTTTTTTGTTGCCTCTACAAAGTTGGAAAGGGTCTCTCATTTCCTGGTTATTTCTTCTGATGATCTTGGTGTGCCTCCTTTCTGTGCAGCGTCAGCATGGACTTCTAGGCTTGCCAGTCTTCCTGCCCTTGGATCTCTGTCTAGGTCTGTCTTCACCTGGCTGTGCCTGGGCTGGCATCTGCTGGTCTTGTCTTGGCTCCCTCTGGCCTGCCTCTGTTCATTCTTTGCCAGGCCCTGTTCAAGGTGTGTTTTCTCACACATCTCCATGCCCTGGCTTGTCATTCAGCCAACATGTGAGAGAAGACTCAACAAGATCAGAAACCAAGGAAGAGGAAATCACCAGTCTCTTCACAGGGGATCCAGGGACAGGGCTGTCATCACTCATGGCCTTTTTCACTTTCTTTAGTTCCACCTAATCCCCAAGGTCTTACTCTCCCCAGGATGGAGCACCAGGAAACCAGGTCCTGGCAGTCCCTCTTGAGATGCCGGAGGCTGAGGTGAGCTGTGCTTCCCTCTGCCTTGCTTGGGATTCTCTCACCGCTCCCTGAATCTGGCCTCAGCCTCTGTCTCTTGCCCCAGCATGACACACGGCAGAGTATGAACCCCAGCTGCTGCCTTCCTGCCCTCCCACTGCTTCTCTTCTAGAGGCTGCCAAGGATTGGATATCCACTGGGCTTGAAGTCCCAATCATCCAGGTGGGGAAGCTGAGTTTCCATCCAGGAAAGTGATTGAACGGAGGTCCCTTGGAAAGATGAGACGCCAGGGCCATGGCCCAGGGATCCTAGTGCTTGATCAGGTTCTCTTTTCAGGACTTCTTGGAGCTGTGGTTAGGCCTCCATGTTAACAACAGACACCCACTCCAGACCCTCGCCTCTTGTCCCTGGCATTACTGGCGCTGCCTCTGCCTCATTCTAAAATAGATGGAAAGACTGATTAGCCCTGGGAATTCTTTCAGGATTTGGTGACATTTGACGATGTGGCATGGTACCTCACCACAGGGGAGTGGTTTAAGCTGGACCCTGAACAGAGGGTGCTGGCATATTATGGGAACGTGACCTATGTGGGTAAGGATGTCCCAGCCCTTCCTCAAATTCACCACCTGCTTGGAGTGGGGCAGGGGGCACATGGCTACCCCCACAGAAGCTCACCTTCTCCCTGGATTGTGGGGAAACACAATGGGTCTGCCACATCTGATATGTCAGAGTAGTATGAGTTCCCCCAACTCCTCTTGGCATGGAAAGAACCCCTCTCAGTCTTTTATTGGGAAAGAAATTAGAACACTGCCACTGTAATGTAGAATACTCTTTTCATTTTAATGCACAAATTATGCAAATTGCATGACCATTTGGTTTGAGTTTATTTGTGAGAGAATGGTTGACGTGATCAAGATCTTGTTCACCCATTAGGGGTCTGCATGTGTGCAGTGGGGAGGAGGTTTTAGGAGGAGAGACTGTTGGGAGTCAGATTTGGGAGTTGTGGAAGTCCACATGTCTGGGAAGAGCATGAAGTTAAATGTGTGAGCACTGAGGGGGTGGACAGGCAGAAGGCAGGGTGAGGATCACCTCCTCAGGGTGGCCACTTGATCCTCCACAGAGCCTCCCCCAGGTGGGCCCAGAGCCTGCCTTCCTCAAGCTCCTGGAAGGAGCCTGACCTTGGGAAACACCTTTGAACTGAATGAATGACTTGCCTAAGGTTAAGGCCAGCCTGGTCTTTGAAGATGGAAGGGGGTTCCCCTTCAAAGGCCTTGCCTATGTTCCTCCACTATTCTCATGTCATCTTTGGCTGTCGCCGTAACCAATCTCCTTTCCCATGAGCAGGCGTTCCTGTTTTGAATCCTGCCTTGGTCCCTCACCTGGCACAAGGACAAGTGCTGTTGGTATCAGACCCATCGCCCAACACTGATCCAGCTAAGTACTCTGGTGAGTGAAAAAGAAATGTGAGGAAACTGGGGGAGGCCCAACCGAGCTGGGGTTTGGGTTAGGGTTGGAGGGCCCAGCCGAGCTGTTAGGCTTCAGGTTAGGGTTGGGGGTCCCAGCTGAGCTCTTGGGCTTGAGGTTAGGGTTTGGGGACCCTGCTGAGCTCTTTGGCTTGAGGTTAGGGTTGAAGCAGATGAGCTCTCAGGGGTTTGGGTTAGGGTTGGGGAGCCCAGATGAGCTCCTGGGGTTGAAGTTAGGGTTGAGAAGATCAGCTGTCCTCTTGGAGGTTTTGAATTAGAGTTTAGGAGTTCCAACTGAGCTCTTGGGGTTCGGGTTAGGGTTGAGGGGCCTAGCTGAGCTCTTGGAGTTGAGGTTAGGGTTAGGGGATCCAGCTGAACTTTTGAGGTTGAGGTTAGGAGTAGAGGGGCCCATTTGAGCTCCTGGGGTTGAGGTTAGGGTTGAGAGGATCAGCTTGGCTCTCTGGGCATTCGGGTTAAAGTTAGGATCCCAGCTGAGCTCTTGGGATTGAGGTTAAGTTTGGGAACCCTGCTGAGTTCTTGGGGTTAAAGTTAGGGTTGGGGGGCCCACCTGAGCTCTTGACAGTGAGGTTAGGGTTGAGAGGATCAGCAGGGCCCTTTGGAGATTCAGGTTATATTTGGGGATCCCAGCTGAGCTCTTGGAGTTGAAGTTAGGGTTGGGGGTCCCAGCCGAGCTTTTGGGGTTCTAGTTAGGGTTTGGGGCCCCAGCTGAGCTCTTGACGGTGAGGTTAGGTTGAGGATCAGCAGGGCCCTTTGGAGATTCAGGTTATGTTTGGGGATCCCAGCTGAACTCCTGGGGTTGAGGTTAGGGTTGAGGGCCCAGCTGAGCTCTTGGGGTATAGGTTAGGTTTGAGAGGATTAACTGGGCTCTTGGGGTGCTTGGGTTAGGGTTAGGGGGCCCAGCTGAGCCTCTGGGGACGTGTGTGGCTGCTCTCCAGTCACAGAAGGGGTGACCTCCTCAGCACCACTGTGGTAGAGAGTGTCCAGAATGGAATGAGGCCCCTCTGCCCCTGGCTTCTGCAGTCCTTGCTTCTGGTGGCTTCCGGGCCCAGGCCCCATGCTCAGTGGCTGTCTCAGAAAGAAAAAGATTCTTGACAAAGGAGAGGCCCTTTCCTCCGTCCTCCTCTGCAGACTACACTGCCTTGTGTTTATCGTTTCAGAAAGCACCTCTGCGACCCGACACCAGACGATGGGGGAAGACGCCCAGCCACAGGAGATGGCGTCCACAAGCTCCCCAAGGGCCAGTGGCCCCAGTCCTGAATTCAGACAGCATGGGGACTCTGACAGGAAGAGAGGGAGCCCACAGAATCTGCCCATAGAACATCATTTTGCTTGTAAAGAGTGTGGGGACACCTTTCGGCTTAAAGTCCTGCTTGTCCAGCACCAGAGAGTCCACAGTGAGGAGAAGGGCTGGGAATGTGGCGATTGCGGGAAGGTCTTCAGGGGGGTGGCGGAGTTTAATGAGCACAGGAAAAGCCATGTAGCTGCGGAACCCCGGCCCGGCCCCAGTAGGGTCCTGGAGAATGCCGCGGAGAAGAGGGAGCAGAGGGAGAGGGAGGGAAAGCCCTTCGAGTGCGAGGAGTGTGGAAAACGGTTTAAGAAGAATGCAGGCCTCAGTCAACATCTGAGGGTCCACAGCAGAGAGAAGCCCTTTGATTGCGAGGAGTGCGGGCGGTCCTTCAAAGTCAACACCCACCTCTTCCGACATCAGAAACTTCACACTTCAGAAAAGCCTTTCGCCTGCAAGGCATGTAGCAGGGATTTCCTGGATCGCCAGGAGCTTCTCAAACACCAGCGCATGCACACTGGCCACCTGCCCTTCGACTGCGACGACTGCGGCAAGTCCTTCCGAGGGGTCAACGGGCTGGCTGAGCACCAGCGCATCCACAGTGGGGCCAAGCCATACGGGTGTCCCCACTGCGGCAAGCTCTTCCGAAGGAGCTCGGAGCTCACCAAGCACCGGCGGATCCACACGGGTGAGAAGCCCTACGCCTGCGGCCAGTGCGGCAAGGCCTTCCGCCAGAGCTCCAGCCTCCTGGAGCACGCACGCATCCACAGTGGCGAGCGGCCCTACGCGTGTGGCGAGTGCGGCAAGGCCTTCCGCGGTCCCTCCGACCTCATCAAGCACCGGCGCATCCACAGCGGACTGAAACCCTATGAGTGCGACAAGTGCGGCAAGGCCTTCCGCCGGAGCTCCGGCCTCAGTCGCCACCGGCGGATCCACAGCGGGGCGCGGCGCTGTGAATGCAGCCAGTGTGGCCGTGTCTTCAAGAGGCGCTCGGCGCTACAGAAGCATCAGCCGACCCACCACGAGTAGAAATGCCCTGCGGTCCCGCGGGACAGGGACGGAATCCCCAGAGGGGATGGCAGAGTCAAAGGAGATGAACAGTTTTGTAGCGCTTATATATTTTGTCTTCCAAAAGGTTGAGACCGATTTATACTGCCACCAGCAATTTATAAGTGTTACGTTATGCCCATCGAGAGTAGCTTGTACCATTTAACTTAGTTTGCCTAGTTTAACTGGTAGGAAGTACCATCGAGGTACACATGCCTTGAATCCAAGAATGAGAAAGGACAAATCTGGATGTGGGGTAGGGAGGGGCTTAGAGGTCATCAAGTCCAAGCTCCCCCCGCCCCAGAAAAATACACAGAGCTGTTCCACGGTGGCGTCCTTATAATACGATCCCAACTTTCCTGAAGAGAACGTTGCCCTCATGATTTTTGGCCTACTTGAATTTATAAATTTTTAGGGATGTAAATAGAACACTCAAATGTCTTAAAATATTTAATTTATTAATTTAGTTATACATACATACTGTAAATCACATATTATATAAAATAATATATTAATTTAGAAAATGCCCCATTTTTGCCATCCTCCCTTTCACGAAATCATTTTACTCTGACTCCTCACGGTCTTCACCGACATGGGAGCCCTGTTTGAGTCATCAGACAGTTTCAAGATACACCCAGTCACTTCCATCCGAACTCTGCACGGTAGCTCAGTGACAATCCCTTCATGAGGCTCTCATTAGAAATTTTCTCCCAAGCCACAAGACCATATTTGCAGAACATAAGGACTATTTCTCTTGTCATTTTTTAATCTGTCCTGTGACTCTACAATATAACCACTTAAGGTGGTACTTTTTCAAACAACCTTTAAACGTCTTTTCTTTTAAAGCACCCAAAATGTCGTTGTGAGGCCAAACGCCTAGTAACAGTTACTGAATCTGGGTTAAATGTCTGTATCTTTTTTTCTTAAACCATTTCAATTTGGTGTCCCCTATACATGTCCAAAACTAGCATCGATTGGGGTTGTTTTGAACTAATGGGTCTTGTCCTCAAGCAGCACTATTTTGTTCAAAACAAAATAGTTGAGAGCATGCCCCTAAGAAGAGATACATCTCAAGGACTCCAGTGCAGGGTGACGCCTCCTTTTGGAAACAAGAGCCTCTCCTGGTATCAGGCCTAGATGGTACTTCTCCAACCTTCCGTTTCTAGCTCTGTAAAACGGGGGTGATCACAGCACCTACCTCCGAAGGTTATCACGAGGACTGCCATCGTGCCTGCAGAGTGCCAGGACCACCGGCCTGGCACGGAGGTACACACTCAGTGAAGGCCATCTGCTGTCATTGTCATTGTCATAGTTATTGCCATTATTCTGTGGCTTGTCAGTACCAGAACTGGGGATAGACCCCAGGCCTCCTGACCACCAGTCTCATCTTCTTTCTCTTATGCAATGACTTAAATGCTGTTTCTGTTGCATGCAAATTGTTTGTTCATCTCCTTTGACTAGTTATCAAGTTACCTTCCGATATATTGACTTTACGTGGCAGTTCTTTCTATATTGATGGTGATGTTCTCTTTTCCAGTTTTATTGCTTTGCTCTTTGTGGCAGTTTTATTACATTTTTGTTGTGAAAGCTTTTAATTTTTACATATCCAAGCATTCATTTTTTGTCCACTCTGTCATAACTTTCATTGCTTCTGTAGCTAGATATGATGACATTTTCTCCAGAATTTTAATTACAAACAAAAAGCTGCAACCCCTGCCCATCGGAAGGTGAGTACACCAGGTGGGCAGGCTGGATGGAAATGGGCCAGAGAAGCAGGCTCTTTCCTCATCCGAGATGCAGACTCCGTGTCTATCTGTGGGCACCACTTGACTATCCAGCCTGGCCACTGCAGCACACTGGAGATGCTCCCATCATAGGTTAGCCAGAACTCTGTGACTGTTCATCAATATAGACCCCGCCAGCAGCAGCAGGGCTTGGCCTCACCTAGATCAATGGGGTGGTCCAAACTTGATCTGGGAGCAAGCAGCCCAGCCATCCTTTGAGCTCCTGGGAGCTTTGGCAGTACTCGGAGTGGATTCAGTGACTGAACAGCAGATTCACCCACGAGACATCTCCTTGGACACAAGAAGACTCGCCTGGACCACATCCTCCTTTCAGCCAGTGACTCTAGAACTAGGAAGAGATTGGTTCATAGGCTTCTGCTTTGGGCAGCTAGGGGAAAATTCACCCATGTGTTCTGGCATCACTTCCTGCAGCCACACCTAAGCGAGGGCAACAGAGCAGAGGCTTGGAGAGGAACCCTGCCCCTCCGATGGCTTGCGTGTTATGTGGATGGAAGCTGGCAGCACTGCCCTGGGCTATGACTTGCAACAGTCATGACCAGGAGGAGCACTAAAGCAAAGGTTTGGAGGGCAGTGGAACCCTTCTGACAGTCTGTGTGGCATACAAGTAGAAGCTGGTCCTCCTGGGTCCGAGCTGCCATTTCTAGCGGGCTCCCCCAAGAGGAACAGCAGCAAGGTCTGGCGAGGAACCTGCCCCTCCAGTGGTCCACAGAAGCCACAGATAGAAGCCAGCCCCACCAGGGCTGTGGTGTGACTTCCCAGCAGCTGTGGCTGGGGACAGGGACACTAGGAGGGCCTGGCAAGAAAGTGTGCCCTTGTGGGCCCACCAAGGCTGAGGCAGAGCTTCCTAGCAGACACAACTTGGAAGGGCTTCTCAGGCTCCCATCCTGGGAAGCAAGGTCCTACAATGACCCCTGTGACCTTGGCCATAAGGTCCTCTCAAATGGACCCAGGCCACCACAGTGGCATTATGCGACATCTCCACCCTGACCCCTAGGCTGGAGAGGAGCCAAAAACACTTGTTACATAGTGATTCCTTTTGCCCTGTGGGCCTCAGTTCTTGGAGTAGTTGTGAATCTGTGTCTGAAATCACTACTTTCTTCTCGGATCCGTTTTCTCTTTTCGAGTTGTTAGGATGTGTTTTGTACAGCTGTCATTTGATAAAGAAGGTTGACCTCGACCAGGGCAAGTCTGGCACCTTTACCTAGAAGTACTCTGCCATGTCTTGCCCGTTCGTTCATCGTTTGTTGCGTTTCATGAGGGATCCCATTGAAGTAGATCCCTTTTATGAAGGGATCCCATTGAATGCAGCATTAACTCAGAACGTAGCATAAAGTTGTCACTGCTCCCAACTGGGACGTGGCGTCTTGGCATCCCTTCCTGTCCTCCTTGACTCTTTCCCATCTTCGGTTCAATAATTTTCTCTCAAACAAATGCTCTTTTAGAGTTAACACTAAAGATCTGGTCTTTGCTGTCAAGGTTGATGGAACAGCTGTTCGTAGTGTTTGCGGTAAAACCCGTGTTCTCTTTCAACGCAGTCTGTGGCTTTAACGTGTGTCATTTAATTTCGCCGAGTTCATTTCTCGCCTCTGGTAACTTGGGGTGGATTTCCTTGGGCTCTCTAGGTGTACTACTATGTCAGATGCAAAATATCACCCAGCTTCCTGTCACATATCCTTGTCTGTGCATTCATGCATCTACCTCGTTCCAGTTTTCTTTCTACTCTCATGTATTCCTATTGCGAGGGAATGTGTTCTTTTCCTGATCCTTTTGTAGTTCATACACGTGACAATTGGGTTTTCATGCACATGTGTGAGATGTGCCTCCTTCAAACCTTGTTACTATGTTGGCACATTACCCGCCTGACATGGAAAAAGAAAAAAAAAAAAAAGAAATATGTTCTTTTCCTACCATTTGAAAAAAGAAATCCTCCATTACTTTTATTAGAGTTTTGAATACTTGTGAAAATTTTCAAAAGAAACTAATTGTTTACCATTTCTGCTGCTTATTACAATGAGCTGTGTCCATTAGCTGTGTCACCCCACTCTTGCATTTCCAGAATAGTCCCCACCCGATTGCAGCAGGCATCTTTCTCCAGTGATGTTGCATTCCATGTGCTTGATTTTGTGCTAGAACTGGCACAGTGCCTGCCCTACCTGCAGCCCTGGGTTGTGGCCCTGTTGCATACCATGTGATTTGCCACCCCCCTTCCAGGCCACGTTAATTCAGCCAGAACTGAACACCTGACCCAAGGGCAGCAGGCAATCTTCAGAGCATAGAGCTGGCAGAACACGACGGACCATGGACACCACCAGGCCTTCCAGATCGGCAATGCAAACAAGGAAACAGAACCTTCTAGGCATCAGAAGGTGTGGGGGGCAGCACAGTACTCAGAGGAGTGAGGAGTGTGGCACCTGCTGGGAGGAAGGCCTGGCCATGATATGTTCTTGGATTTCTGGCAGCAGCCCTCATTGGTCCACGTGTGTCCCCACTACAGACTCCTTGACTTGAGTCAGCTTGAGTGGGTCCCTACTGTTTTCTATTGCATTTTGCCACTTGACTGCTTTCCGGCCAAGTCGCACCTGACTGCGTGAACACCTGTTTAAATGTGTGTTCTCTGTTCTCTAAGATGGGTGAAAGTTGATGCCTTCTAGTCTCAGTGAATTTAACCTGTGATTTTATGTCTAGGTATTGTTCCTTTACTGAACCCACCACGTGCAGGCCATAAAATGAGTGAAGTCACAGCTCACCCTGTTCTCTTAGTGTTTCACGATTTCCAGCATGTCCATCAGATGGGGGGATTGCTAACTTCTCTTACTAATGTGCTTGCATTCTGTGGTTCTCATTGCATCACTTTGGGTGTTTACTTTGCAAAGCAGAAACTGTCTCTTTAAACTTGGCCCTCAGTGTCATTTGCGTATCTCTGTATTTTCTGTTGGGTTGGCACTCTTTTCTCATTCCCCCCATCTCATTACCTTGTCTGTTTTCTGGCACTCACTATAATCAGCCTTGCACTAGAGCTGTTTGTGGACTTGGCTTCACCCCCTCCTCCTCAGCCCTCCCCCACCCGTTTAATTGTGAGCTCTTAGAAGACAGGGGTGGCCTTTCGTGTCTGATCCCCTACCAAATCTAGCACAGTGCCTTGCATCAAGTAGATTTCAATAAATATATGTTAAATGGCATTGGTCTTCCTTGACGTCTTTTGTCACAGCTTCGTTTGCCACTTCCCTTGCTCCTTTCTCCATGCCATAGGGTTCTATACTTGTCCTTGCACTTGGAAACTGCCCCCTCCTAGGGTCCAGGTGCTGTTGTGGCCCCTGCTGGGAATGGTTATTCCAGTGCTTGCTGGGCACTTGGAGGGAAGAGGAAGCACCCTGATGGGGAAGCTGGTTTGCCTGGAGCTCTGAGCTCTCCCTCGGCAGAAAGGGGTCTTTCATTCAGCCTCCCCTCACTGCAGCGAGGGCTCCCCAAGTTGTAATTCCAGGTGGGAGCAGAAGACAAGGCCAGATCCTCAGCTCCTCCCTCAGGGACTGGGAATGGGATTAACATGGCTTTGGGACTTGAGAATCATCCCACCTCTCTAGGCTGCATAAGGGTGGGAGCAGGAGTTCATTCCTCTTGGTGGCCTGTGGCTGGCCCTCTGCCTGGTGACCACTGCCTCAGAGAAGTCGGGGGCAGGAGCAGGCCCCAGTTTCCTGACCCTTCTAAATGCCAATGGCTCAGCTGTGGAGCCAGCAGCCCAATTGCAGAAGGACATCCCATCCCTTGGGCTCCGGGGTGCACATCCCGATGGGAGCCAACAGGAGGAGACAACATGACTCTCTCCACTGCCCCAGTCTCCCTGGCTTCTGGCAGGGGCCCATGCTCATCACCACTGTCAATTCTTCTACCCCAGGTGCAGCTCTGGGTGGGTGGAGCGATACTGCCCCCACTTGAGGGTTGCTTCCTACTTGGCAAGGCAGCCACCTCCCAGTGCGTCTACCCCTAGCCAGTGCCTGCCCTGGCGTGGCCCAGCCCTCGCCACTTGCAAGTCACTTAGTTGCTGGAAAAGCATCATTATGGCACTTGTTACTGAGAATTCCACCTGTTTTTTCTTAAAACGTGTGCAAGCTGTTCTGGCAAGCCTCAGATGTGCATGGGTCCATTTGCACAGCTGACACTGCACCCAAGGCAGGAGGGGACAGCATGGGGTTTCCTCTGGGGGTCCTATGGGCCCCTAGTAGGCCAAGTCGCACCTGACTGCGTGAACACCTGTTTAAATGTGTGTTCTCTGTTCTCTAAGATGGGTGGATTGAGAATATTATCTCAATCCTAGTAGAGGATTGAGAATATTATCTCCTGCCCCTCTCCTAGTGCCCCTGCCTGCCTGAGCACTGTAGCTCTTCCAACACCACCCTCTGTAGAACAAACGAGAAGGCATCTGAGGAAATGGGATGTGCCTTTTGGCTCTCCTCCCTGGTGGAACATTAAAAAATCCAAGATTATTGGAAAGATCACGTGCTACACCCTAGAAGTCTCTTGCTGGCCTGAGAGTTCACAGTCCCCAGCCCCTAATCTCTGGGCCAGTGTCTGCAGCCCCGATTCCTCTAGCCCAGATTCCCCATCACAGCCCTCAGCCCCAGCCTACCTCTCATTGCAGGAAGGACAGGCCAGCAGGTAGAAATGGGGGCTTCTGCTTTCATGCCCACTGCATTTTAGCTTCCCCTCCCCAACACTCTCCCAGCCTATTTTCCTGAAGCTTCCAGAGCTGTGTCTTTGTCCACCCTCATTAGTCTCCAGTAGACGTGATGCACCTTCTGGGCTAAAATGCATTTCATTCAAAAGCTCAATGCACAATAAAAAAACATGGCCTCAAATTTTTTTTCGGGCAAGATGTGTCAGAAAAACTCTATGCTCTGTCATCCCTTTTCTGACCTTTATTCAACAAGTATTTATTGAGCACCTGCTCTGTGCTGGGCCCCAGAGATGTAAAAGCAAGTGACAAGGTCCCTGCCCTCAAGGACAGAGTGCCAGAGAGAAAAACAGACTTGCAGCCAAAATGTCACCACAAGTGGGGCCTATGTAAATGTTCACCAAGCTGTGCTCCTAGGTAGGATTTGTGCACTTGAGTGGAGGTGGGTTACACAACAACTACCAAGCCAAATGCATATACAACATTAGTGGATAAATCCCCCCACTCCCTCCTCAGATGCTATGGGATTTTATTAATACATTATTCTCTGGCACCTCTCCATCCCTGCCCCAGCCCTGCTCCATCAGCCTCACTGGCATCCCTGCCTCTTTGCCTTGCCTTGCCTTGCCTTGCCTTTCTGGGCCCAGTCCATGTTCCACTCTGCACCTGTCGACCTCTGGGGAAGAAAGGCAGCTCCAGTGGGGTGGTCCTCACCCAAGCCCAGCAGGCCCCACCATGCTACAGAGAGTTCTTTACTGAAAGGTCAGCCTGTCACCTCAGCACTTTCAAAGGTGGGTGGGGCCGGCACCTCAGGGTGCTGTGAGCTGGCTGGTCTACGTCACTCCCGGGATACTGTACTGCTAGTTCTCTGTCCATCCCAGTCCTCTGCCACATCTTCTCCAACAAGGCAGCTTCTCCCACAAGTTTAAGTCTGTTCATCCCTTTCTTCCCTATTGCAAATTCTGCAGTCCTGAGGTGTTTCCTCTGGGCCTCTACAGTCCAAGGACTTCTGGCACCACCACCCCTTATTGAGCTGTTTGTCATTGGTGTCTACAGGTGTCTCCCTTCCCCACAGAAGT
Source organism: Papio anubis (assembly GCF_008728515.1). Classification (NCBI taxonomy): domain Eukaryota; kingdom Metazoa; phylum Chordata; class Mammalia; order Primates; family Cercopithecidae; genus Papio; species Papio anubis. The sequence goes on along the minus strand of NC_044996.1, from coordinate 2,179,875 downwards.
CTTCTTCACCTTTGAACACCCCCCTGCTGGATGCCACAGAGGCCCAGACAGAGAGGGTACTAACTACACCCTGCCCCCAACTGGGAAGAGGCCCCTCCCTCCTCCCTGGGCTCCCTGTGCTGCCAGACCCTGACCCCATAGCCTGGGAGGGGTTGCACCCCCAGACTGGGAGCCCCCTAGTGGGGCACATCTTCCTGACCTCACTGGACACCAGGGCCCTGGATGAAGATGTCTTTGGAATTCATGAGAGAAATTGGTTCTCCCACCCAGGGCCATGTCCTTGGGGATGGGACAGGTGGGACAGAATGTAGCCTCAGCCTGGGCCTCACCTCATCTCCTGCACCCCCAGATGGAAGTGGTGGAGATGATGGATCAGATCGTCCACTGGGTGTGGAAGGACTCATCAGGACTGGGCTGGCCCCAGCTCCATGGGTCCCCAGCCACAGAGCCCATGGCATTACCCATGATGCTGCTGAACCTGGCAGAGCAGCTCAGGGAGGCAGACAAGGAACTGGCGGGCAAATATGCAGAGCTGGGGAACTGGTGCACTTGGAGGATTCTGCAGTGCATGCAGGTGGGGGGGCCTGGGGACCTGGGCAACAGGGGGCCCTCTACTCTCCAACTCCCCAGGGTGTCCTCAGGCTTTACACACCTGGAGAGAGAGACATGGGGAGGTCCCCACCTGAGGAAGGTGGAGGGCTGGAGGGTTGGAGGGAGGGTGCAGAGCCTTAGGCAAGGCCTGACAGCAGGAGACCCTCCAGATCCAAGTCCCTCCCAGGCCTCTGGGTGGCCACTGCACAAAGGTGCTGACCTCCTGGTTGGAGGTGGCAGGTGGGTGGCAGGTGCCTGGAGAATGGGGATGGATGAAGCCTCCACCATGGCTCAGAAGGTCCCCAAGGCCAGGAGCTGCCAAATGGGAGGGGCCAAATGGTGGAGGATGGGTGCGTTGCCCCTGAACCTCAAGAAGCCTCAGGGCACCAAGCCCACTTTGGAAGGGCAACAAATGCCAATGACCAAAGCCAAAGCCCAAATTTCACCATTGGGGAATGAACTTCCAAGATTCAATAGTAATTCTGAAATTTATCTCTGGTATGGTTTGGCTGTGTCCCCACCCAAATCTCATCTTGAATTCCCACATATTGTGGGAGGGACCCAGTGAGAGGTAATTATCCAATTACCATGGGAGCAGGTCTTTCCCATGCTGTTCTCAGGATAGTGAATAAGTCTCACAAGATCTGATGGTTTTTAAAAGGCACATTTCCCTGCACAAGCTCTTTTCTCTTGTTTGCTGCCATGTGAGATGTGCCTTTCACCTTCTGCCATGATTGTGAGGCCTCCCCAGCCACGTGGAACTGTAAGTCCATTAAACCTCCTTCTTTTGTAAATCACCCAGTCTTGGGAATGTCTTTATCAGCAGCATGAAAACAGACTAAAACAGTAAATTGGCACCAGTAGAGTGGGGTACTGCTGAAAAGATACCCGAAAATGTGTGTGGAGGAAAAGTTAAATGTTAAATTTGAACTCAATTGAACATGGACACAAACAGTGGTCACCAAGTCCCGGAACAGGTTGTGTGAGCCCCTTGAGACGTTCATCCACTGCTGTTTCAGAGAAATCTCCATTTCAATCTATTCCTATACATTGAAAAACGATAGACAATTGCAAAAACAAGTTGACTTTTTTATATTCCTTGAGCCCAGTCGTGAAGGGCCCTCGTGACTGGGCCTCATGCCAAACAACTCGTTACAAAAAGAGCTAGGGTCCCAGACTGCACCAAACCTTCATGAGACCTCTCCTATTCTGTGCCGCAGATGAGTGGCCAACTCTGGAGCCCAGGCTGTTGCTTCCCAGTCTGATGGTGAATCCTCCATGGTCTGGTGAGTGAAGTGTGTGACTCTGGAGCCCAGGCTGTTGCTTCTGACTCTGGAGCCCAGACTGTTGCTTCCCAGTCTGGTGGTGAATCCTCCATAATCTGGTGAGTGTAAATATATATATATATTCCCTTCTCCCCTTCCCATTGCAATTTGCTTATTGTATCAATCTGTTTATTATATCATTTGCTTATTATTATATCATTTGCTTATTATATCTGCCTTGCCATTTACATGGGATAAAGTTTGTTTACCCTTAAAAGTATTGTGTGTGTGTCTTTTTTCTCCCCTCATGCATTTCCTGCACAGAACAATGTGGAAGTGACTGGAACTGGGTAACAGGCAGAGGTTGGATTCCAAATTTTGAAGGACTCAGAAGAAGACAGGAAAATGTGGGAAAGTTTGAAACTCCCTAGAGACTTGTTGAATTTCTTTGATCAAAATGCTGGTAATTATATGGACAATGAAATCCAGACTGAGGTGGTCTCAGATGGAGATGAGGAGCTTGTTGGAAACTGGAGCAAAGGTGACTCTTGTTATGTTTTAGCAAAGAGACTGGCAGCATTTTCCCATGCCCTAGAGATTTGTGGAACTTTGAATTTGAGAGAGATTATTTAGGGTATCTGGTGGAAGAAATTTCTAAGCAGCAAAGCATTCAAGATATGACTTGGGTGCTTTTAAAGGCATTCAGTTTTAAAAGGGAAACAGAGCATAAAAGTTAGAAAAATTTGCAGCCTATCAATGTGATAGAAAAGAAAATTCCCTTTTCTGAGGAGAAATTCAAGCCGGCTGCAGAAATTTGCATAAGTAAGAGTAAGTCAAATGTTAATCACCAAGACAATGGGGAAAATTCTTCTAGGGTGTTTCAGAGACCTTTGTGGCAGCCCTTCCCATCACAGGCCTGGAGGGCTAGGAGGAAAAAATAGTTTTGTGAGCCAGGCCCTGGGTCCCTCTGCTGTGTGCATCCTGGGGACTTGGTGCCCTGTGCCCCAACCACTCCAGCTGTGACTAAAAGGGGCCAAAGTACAGCTCGGGCTATTGCTTCAGAGGGTGGAAGCCCCAAGCCCTGAGAGCTTCCACGTGGTGTTGAGCCTGCAAGTGCACAGAAGTCAAGAATTGAGGTTTGGGGCCAGGCATGGTGGCTCACACCTGTAATCCCAACACTTTGGAAGGCTAAGGTGGGCAGATCACTTGAGGTCAGGAGTTCGAGACCAACCTGGCCAACATGGAGAAACCCTGTTTCTACTAAAACTATAAAAATTAGCTGGACGTGGTGGTGCACGCTTGTAATCCCAGCTACTCAGGAGGCTGAGGTTGGAGAATCACTTGAACCCAGAAGGTGGAGGTTGCAATGAGCCAAGATAATGTCACTGCACTCCAGGCTGGGTGACGGAGCAAGACACTATCTAAAAAAAAAAAAAGTTGAGGTTTGGGAACCTCCACCTAGATTTCAGAGGATGTATGGAAATGCCTGGATACCCAGACGGAAGTTTGCTGCATGGGTGGGGCCCTCATGGAGAACTCTGCTAGGCAGTATGGAAGGGAAATGTGGGGTCAGAGCCCCCATACAGAGTCTCTACTGGGGCACCACCTAGTGGAGCTGTGAGAAGAGGGCCACCATCCTCCAGACCCCAGAATGGTAGATCCACTGATAGCTTGCACTGTGCACCTGGAAAAGCTGCAGACACTCAACACCAGCCTGTGAAAGCAGCCAGGAGAGAAACTGTATCCTGCAAAGCCACAGGAGTGGAGCTGCCCAAGTCCGTGGGAGCCCACCTCTTGCATCAGCATGACCTGGACATGAGACATGGAGTCAAAGGAGATCATTTTGGAGTTTTAAGATTTGACTGCCCTGCTGGATTTCAGGCTTGCATGGGGCCTGTAGCCCCTTTGTTTGGGCCAATTTCTTTCATTTGGAACAGCTGTATTTACTTAATGCCTGTACCCCTATTGTATCTAGCAAGTAACTCATTTGCTTTTGATTTTACAGGCTTATAAGTGGAAGGCAATTGCCTTGTCTCAAATGAGACTTTGGCCTGTGGACTTTTGAGTTAATGCTGAAATGAGTTAAGACTTTGGGGGACTGTTGGGAAGGCATGATTTTTTTTGAAATGTGAGGGCATGAGATTTGGGAGGTGACAGGGCAGAATGCTATGGTTTGGCTGTGTCCCCACCCAAATCTCATCTTGAATTCCCACATGTTGTGGCAGGGACTCAGCAGGAGGTAATTATTCAATTACCATAGGGGCAGGTCTTTCCTGTGCTGTTCTCATGATAGTGAATAAGTCTCACAAGATCTGATAGTTTTTAAAGGGACGTTTCCCTGCACAAGCTCTCTTCTCTTGTCTGCTGCCATGTGAGACATGCCTTTCACCTTGCACCATGGTTGTGAGGCCTCCCTAGCCAGATGGAACTATAAGTCCATTAAACCTCCTCCCTTTGTAAATTGCCCAGTCTTGGGTATGTCTTTATCAGCAGCGTGAAAACAGAGTATTAAAATCTCCAAACCTAACTGTTACTATAATGCAATGATCCATCTTCATCCTCACTTTCAGAGCTGGCCCTCTGGTGCCCAAAGCAGACTCCTGGGGTCCCTGTATTGGGCTCTTACCCCCTTCCTGCTGGCCACAGGATGACACCTGATGCTCCTGGAGCAGCCAACTGGATTCCAGAAGAAAGGCTTCAGTGACATGTTTTCCAGAAGGAACCTGGCTCCTAGGATTAACAGTTGGGTCAAATCTCAAAAATTCTTTGCCCTTAACTACAGAAAACTGCCAGCATCTATAGCGGTCATAGTCACAAGATTTCCTTTAACTTTTCAGCAAGTGTTTTCCTAAAGCATTCTGTAAAGTCTGGCTTGAAATTTGTGTAGTTGAGATAAAAATGTGTTTGACTGCACTCCAGCCTGAGAGACAGAGTGACATACTGTCTCAAAAATAAATAAGTAAATAAATAAATAAATAAGTTTTTTAAAACGTGTTTGAGAACCACATTTTTCTCCAGTGCTTTATTTTTTTCTTTATATTTTTATATTCTTTATTTTGGGGGGATTAGAGACAATTTATCAAAGACACAATTGTACACAGCTTTGGAGTTTTTCCTCCTGGAGGTTCTCCTTTTTTTTCTTGCAAGATGAGAATTCCCCATGGTGCTCTTTCTGAAGACACTTATGACTTAAATGGAGTCAAATAAGTAAAAACTAAATTCCATTCTTAAAGTTCCTTTATTCAATGCTACAAACGCTGGTGTGCCAAATCATCAAGTGAGATTTTTTATTCTGTTCTGTGTTGTTATTAAAAATGTATGAACAGGTCAGGCACAGGGGCTCGCTCCTATAACACTAACACTTTGGGAGGCTGAGGTGGGCAGATCAGTTGAGCGCAGAAGTTTGAGACCAGCCTGGGCAACATGACAAAACCCCATCTCTACCAAAAATACAAAAAAAAAAAAATAGCTGGGTGTGATGGCACGCACCCATAGTCCCAGCTACTCAGGAGGCTGAGGTGGGAGGATCTCTTGAGCCTGAGAGGCAGAGGTTGCAGTGAGCTGTGATTGCACCACTGCACTCCATCCCGAGTGATAGAATGAGACTGTGTCTCGAAAAAAAAATATGAATATTGTCTATTTTATATTCATTTTTAATTACACAAACAAAACGTGAACATAATCTCATTTTAAAATATTAAACAAATATGAATAAAATAAAAACCCCGTTTAGTCACTATCTGGCCCCTCCCAGTCGCACTCCCCTTTCTGAAAGGATCTGTCCTGATGTTTTTCTGCCTATTTACCTGCATATATGTACATACACAATAGACAGTTTATCATGCCATCTGCTTGTCATGCAACTTACTTTCTTCACATAACTAAGCATGGGAGAATGTTGGGAGAGTGTTGTTAACTACAGCTCAGTATTTCATAGCATGAGCATAGTGAGGTTTATTTGACCCTTCCCCTTCTTGGTAAACATTCAGGTATTTTCCAGGGTTTTGCTAATAGAAACAATGCTGAAAGAGCCTTGCTCAGAGCTCTTGTGCACAGGTGTGAGCTGTACAACAGATGCTGAGTTAGGTGGAGTGACACTAGATTGCTTCAACAAAGAGACCTGCAATAAAGCAGTAGCTTAGAGAAAATTGAGGATCATTTCTCATGGAAGTCTGAGCCATGTAGTCCTGGTTGATGGGGCAGCTCTGCTCCACACAGTCACTCAGAAACCCCAGCTCCTCACGTTGCCTTTTTCCTCTCTTCTCTAGGACAGCACTTCTCAAACTCTATGGTGAAAGGCCAGTTTATGTCACTCAATTGTAGAGTGAAATTTTTTTAACTTACAATAAAGATGCCATGGTGATATTCTGTTACTATAAAAGCCTTAATATCTGTACTAACCCAATGTAAACTAAAAATAAAGTCCTAAGCCCCCAGCTGACTGAACAAACCCCCTCTTGGCCAGGGAGACATTAGAAAACCTTAAAACTGAGTTCACAGCCATGATGAGACAGGAGGTCAGACATGCCTCATTGTACTCCCTCCCTTTTGGAGATTAAGCACAACAACTAACCTGCATTGGTGTTAAAATAGAGATCATAAGACTGACAGAACAGACTCTTGATGACAATTAGATGTGAAATTATAAACACGACCTAAGGCCATGCCATGCAAGGGTTAAGTCCCACACCCCTACACTTACAGAATGAACTGTGCTCTCACTGCCACAAGCTTTTTCTTTTTCTCTAGCAGCTAAACAAGCACTGGCCTTGAAATAAGCAAGATTATAAATAATTGCCACTCAGCCAGCTTCAGACATGGACTAACTGAACCCCTGTTCCACCAGACGTAACTACAGCTTTGATGGGACAAGAGATTGATTTCAGTAAGTTTCTCCTGATAAGACCAGCAGCCACATGCTGATTCTTGCCAGTTTACAGAGATTTCATGCTTGAGTGACTTCACGTCCTGAAAAGACCTTTGGATGTATAAGACCTAACTGTAATACATTTAAATGTTAAGTCTCCACCCCAAAGTGAACATGGGTCATATGTTACATGCATGTTTGTTCAGTACACGTGTGTCAGGACCCCCTTTATGAATATTCATAGCTATTCCTGTAACCTGTTGAATATGTATGTTTAGCTAACCTGTCCGGCACTAAGATCCTAGCCCAACCCCTCCTCCTTCGAAGTGCCTGTCTCTTGTCTTGACCAGAGGCACACTTCCCAGCCTGTGGGATGACCACCTTGCAAGCTGTAACCCTTAAAAAGAAGTAAAGTCTCCTTTCTCCTTTCCAAATTTATAGATTTGTTTAAAAGTTAACGCTGGTCATGGACCCACCACTAACAAACAATTTGTGGGTGCACAGTGGTTCAGGGACCCTGCTATAGCAGCTCCACTTGAGGAGGAGCTCAAGTGGGGAGTGGGCACCACACTCACCCCAAGGGATGCTGGGATAATCTTGTCTAGCTGAGCAGCCTAGCACCCAGGAATAATAGCCCTTGGGCCAGGGAGACAATGAGCAGTCTTGCCCAGAGATCCCCAGAAGTGGCATTTACTGGGTTCAAAGGGTACAGGCATTTTAAAAGTAGATTCTGGCAACTTTCCCTCCAAAAAAGCCTGTACCAAGTGGCAAGAGTTCCCATGTCCCCCCACCCTAGCCAAAACAAATGGGCAAAAATGGCAGATACTTCCTTATCATTTGCACTTCCCTGATTACTAGTGCTGTCAGGTTGAACATCTTTTTACTATTACAGACCATTCAATGGCCTCTTCTGTAAACTGCTCTTTCATACTCTTTGCTGATTTCCCTATGGACATGCAGTTCTTTTTATATGCTTGATAGTAACCCTGTCTGTTATGTATGTTGTAGATGCTTCTTCCACTGTGTTTTGTGCTTTTTTGTTTGTTTTTGTTTTGTTTTGTTTTGTTTTTGAGATGGAGTCTCACTCTGTCACCCAGGCTTGAGTACAGTGGTGCGATCTTGGCTCACTGCAAGCTCCTCCTGAGTTCACACCATTCTCCTGCCTCAGCCTCCCGAGTAGCTAGGACTACAGGTGCCCACCACCACACCCGGCTAATTTTTTTTATTTTTAGTAGAGATGGGATTTCACCGTGTTAGCCAGGATGGTCTCGATCTCCTGACCTCGTGATCCACCCACCTCGGCCTCCCAAAGTGTTGGGATTACAGGCGTGAGCCACCGTGCCCGGCCCCACAGTCGTATTTTTAACTTAGTTAATGGCACGTTTATTGTCCTACAGAAGTTATATTTTTCACAGTTATGTCCTCAAATGTATCAGGCTTTTCTTTTATGGTGTGTGCATTTTGTGCCTTACTTAATAACATCTTCTTTATCCTCTAGTCTTGTTTTTATAAATTTGCTTGTATACTTTTCTTTTTACAGTTTTGTTTTTTATGTTTAAACTTTTTATTATTCACTCAGGAATATGTCTTTTCTATGATATATAGTTAGGATCTATTATTTTGTTTTCCTTACATGAATAGCCAATTGTCCCAACACCATCCTTCCCCTGATTATTTGAAATGCCAAGTTCATCACGTAGAAAGTAAGCTCCATGCTTCCGTGAGGGCAGAGGCTTTGTTTTCCTCACCCCTAAAATAATGTCTGGCACATGATGATTTGTTAACTGAATGGATGGATGAATGAATTCTAAGTAGCCAAATTTTCATGGGTGTGTTTCTGGAATTTCTGTTGTGCTATCAATTAATATGTTGATTCTTGCTTCAATACTCTACTGTTTTAACTATTGCTTTATAAGTTTTGATATCTAGTAGTTTCTTTCTTTTAAGATTTTTTGCCAATCTTGTACATTTCTCTTCCAAATTGATTTAAGATTTGCCTCCCAGGTTCTATTGAAATCCTTTGGGGATTATTATTGGGATTGCATTAAAGTTATAGATTACTTTCAGAAGAACACACGTCTTTCAAAGTTGAGTCTTTCTATCCAAGAACATGATGTATCTTATCATTTATTCAGACTACTTTTATGTCCTGTAGTGAGTTTTTATATTTTTCTTTATATCAGTCTTATGCATTTTTATGCCTTTTAAGTTCAAATGATTTTATAGTTTGTGTTGCTCTGAGAATTACGAGGTTTTTAAAAATAGTATATTGGTTAATTGGTCATTGCTGGAAAGGTAGAGCTTGTGAAAACATCTCATACGAACATTAAAGATTTGTCAGGTCCTTCTTTTAGATTCTTTAGAAAATGAGCACAACATATCTGAATAATTATAGTCTTTTCTCGTCCAACATTTATACTCTGTATTTCTTTCTTGTCTTGCATTGATCAGGCTGAGTCCATTACAGAAAGTTGGCAAGGATGCTGAGAATAGATGCTGAATTTTATCAAATGCTTTTCCTACATCAGTTGAGATAATATATTATGTTTCCCCTTTAACCAGTAATGAAGTGAATTACATTAATAACTGTTAATATTGATTTATCTTTGCATTCTTGGAGGGAACCTGTACTTTGACATGATAAAGGATCCTTGTAATGCCCTCATGGATATGAGGTGTCTTTGTGTTTTTGTTCAGGAGGAAAATTGATCTACACAGTGCTTTTACTGTGCAATCTTATTCCAATTTTGGTATCAGAGTTATAGTAGCCTCGTAAAATGGGTTTGGATGCTTTCCATCTTTTCCAATGCAGAGAAGGGTTTGTACAATATGAGAATTACCTATTTCAATTCAGATTTAGCAGAATTTAACCATATAACCACCTGGGCCTGATGCAATATTGAAGCATAAATCTTTGACTATCTTTACATTTCTTCTACGGATATTGGTTTATTCTGATTTTCTACTTCTTGACCAATTATTATCATTTGTATTTTTCTAGAAAATTTTCTATTTTATCTGTATTTTCTAATTTATTCACATAAAACTATATATAGTATTCTTTTTGTGTGTGTGAGACAGAGTCTTGCTCTGTCGCCCACGCTGGAGTGCAGTAGCACAATCTCGGCTCACTGCAACCTCCGCCTCCTGGGTTCAAGTGATTCTTCTGTCTCAGCCTCCTGAGTAGCTGGGATTACAGGCATGTGCCACCATGCCTGGCTAATTTTTGTATTTTTAGTAGAGATGGGGTTTCTCCATGTTGCCCAGGCTGGTCTCTAACTCCTGACCTTAGGTGATCCGCCTGCCTCAGCCTCTGCTGCGCCCGGCCTATACATAGTATTCTCTTACATGTTTTAGAAAAACAGACTCTGCATCTGAAGTTTACACCCTGTCCTGTTTCTTATTATATTTATTTGTTTTTTCACCTTCTTTTCTCCTGACCAATATCTCCATGAATTTGTGCATTTTTAAATATTGATATTTTCAACTATTCTGGGCTTTTTGCAATTTATTTTATTAATCATTATTTTCAGTATTGGGGGCTTTCCTTTAGTTACTAATGTCTTATTTTAGTGCTTTGTATTCAATAAATATGGTTTCTGCCTTTGAACTTGAGATTTTCTTTGCGACCAAATATATAGTCAGTCTTGGATACTGTTTCATATACATTTGAGAAGAAAATCTGTGTTATCTGATTGCCAGATGCAGTTATGCACACTGTGCACCTCTTAGGTCAAGCTCCTAACTTGCGTTATTCAGAGCTTCTATATTATTATTTATTTTGTTGTTTCCTTGGTCTATCAGTTCCTGAGAGAAGTATAGCAAATCTCTTTCACTCTGACTATGAACTTGTCAATTTTTTCTGAACTTCTATCAGGTTTTTGTTTCACATATTATGAAACTATATTGGGCACCAACCCTTTAAGCTTGTGTCTTTTACGTATAGGAATAGTCATATTTGTCCCTGAGAAAGCTTTTTGCTTTGAGCTCCATTTTACATGATAGTAGTATTGTTCTACTTGCTTTCTCTCTGTTAGTATTTTCCTGGCCTTTTTAAAATCCATTTATTTTGACCCTTCTCATTATTTGTTTTGTAAAAAGTTTGTTGGGAGTAGTAGTGTTGCAAGTTTCAAATCTACATTTCCCACTCTCCTTTGCAGATAGGGGTGGCCAGTAAAATGAGAGTGGAAGTCATTGGGTGGAGCTTCTGGAAAGTTCCTGACAGTGGGCTGAATTACCAGGAGCTGCCCCATTTGGTCCCCACACTTTCTCTTTCTCCTAACCTAGAACACATATTTAATGGCTGGAGCTTCAGCAGCTGTGTTGGTGCGTATGGAAAAAAAAAAAAAAAAAAAAAAAAAAAAAAAGCCAAGAAAATAGTAAAGATCTCTCTTGACATCCTTGAGCAACTAACCAAAGCCAGCAACTGCCTACTTCCATACATCTCCATACATGGAAAAAATAAACTCTTTTGTGTTTAAATCCCCATTGCTGGTTGTCTGTTACTCCATTGAATACAGTTCCTAATTAATACATTGCCTGTGGAGGCAACCAGTATTCCCCAGTTTTTGTTTATTCTTCTAGAGATGTTCTTTTTACTGTCATCATTTAAGTATATTTTTCAACTTTTTATAATGGGCAATTTCAAACATACACAATAAATAGCAAATGGTATAATGAACCTCCACATACCCACCACCCAACTTCAACAATTATCCATTGACATTCTATGCATGTACATGCACACACACACACACACACACACATTCCTGTTTTATACAAATGCTAGCATACTACTCACGCTGTGCTTTACTTTTCTTTCTTAAATTAACATTGTGTGTTGGAGATGGTTTATATCAGCACCTAATTTCTTCATTCTCTTTAATGTTCATCTAGTATTCTTTTATCTTTTCACAAAAATATATCTGCAGAATCAATTCCTGCATGTGCAATTGCTGGGTCCCAAAATGTAATTTTGATAGATGTTGCCAAATTACCCCCACAGAAGTCATACCAGGTCCAACTCCCATAAGCAACATAGGACAGTGCCTATTTGCCCACACTCTTGCTAACATTGGGTGCTATCAAACTTTTCTACTTTTGCCAGTCTGATAAATGAAAGCAGGTGGTTTTGATTTGGATTTCTCTTATTTGGAAGTCATTTGTATTTCTCTCCCATTAACCATATTCCTAGTTTATGCCTGTTTTGCTATTGTGTTGTTGCCATTTTTCTTACTATTTTGTAGGAGCTATTAAATAATAGGAAAATTAGCCTCCTTGTCTCCAACAGGAATTGCAAATAATTCTCCCGGTTTAACATTTGCCCTGGACTTTGCTGGCAGGAAGTTTTGTATTGAAGTAACTTTTTGTTTTTATCTGCTGAATTAATCAAACTTCTCTGTTTTGGCTTCTGTCATAACTTTAAAAGGCCTTCTCTCTTCCAACGTATTTTAAATGTCCCATATTTTCTTCCAATATTTTTATAGTTTTTTTTTAAACTTTAAATCTGATCCATCCAGAATTTAGTTGGTTGCTTATGAGGTGGGATTCAACTTCACATTTTTCCCAGATGGCCACCTACTTGTCCCTACACCATTGATTGAATAACCCATCTTTCTCCAAGAAACTGAAATAACATTTCGATCATATTCTAAATCCTCGTTTGTATTTAGATGTATTTTAGACTTTCTGTTTTTTCTATTGTTCTGTCTTCTATTCATATATTAGTACTACATTGTTCTTTTAAATTACTCTCAATTTATGTTTTGATATAATAAGCATTATATTAAATATTACATCATACATAAGTATTATATTAAACATTACATCACACATGTGTTATAAGTATTATATTAAATATTTCATCAAACATATTATTATGTTATAAGTATTACATGAAATACTACATCAAACATATAAGTATTATATTAAATATTACATCAAACATGTTATAATAAATATTATATTAAATATTACATCAAACATATTACATCAAACATACTTATTATGTTATAATAAGTATTATATTGATAGAACTAGTGCCCCTCTCATTAGTCTTCCTTTTCGGAATACTTCTGGCTAATTTTACTCCTTTAGTTTTCTACACCAATGTTAGAATCATCTTGATGAATTCCAAAATTTTCTGTGGTTGTGTGTTTGGAATCATCTTTAATTTAGAGACTGATGTAGGGAAATTTTGCTTCTTTATGAAGTTGACTTTTTCTATCTGAGAACATAATAGGCCATTCCATTCATTCAAGCCTTTTTTGACGGCCCTGAGGAACATTTTAAAATTTCTTTACATAGATCTTGCACATTCCTTGTTAAATTTATTTCAAGGTATTTTATTGTTTTTATTAAATGGCATCTTTTATTTTTTTTTTATATATATATATATATATATTTTTTTTTTTTTTTTTTTTTTTTTTTGGCAGGGAGCCCAGGTCACCATCTGTCGCCCAGGCTGGAGTGCAGTGGCGGATCTCCATTGCTGCAAGCTCCACTTCCCTCCCGAGGTCCAGCCATTCTCCTGCCTGCGCCAGAGTGGCTGGGGACTTCTGAGGCGCCGCCACCTAAAGCCGACTAGTTTTGTATTTTTTAGTAGAGGCGGGTTTCACTGGGTTAGCCAGGATGGTCTCGATCTGCTGACCTGGGGCAGTCGCCGATCTTGGCCTCCCAAAGTGCTGGGATTACAGGCGACCCTGCGCCCGGCCTCTTTTATTATATATTCTAGCTTGTTTGTCTCAATGATTTTGTACCCATAGGACTTACTGAATTCTCCTTACTCTTTGTAACTTTTTTTTTAATTTGTTTTTGTTGTTGTTTGTTTTGAGACGGAGTCTTGCTCTGTCGCCCAGGCTGGAGTGCAGTGGCGCGATCTTGGCTCACTGCAAGCTCCGCCTCCCTGGTTCATGCCATTCTCCTGCCTCAGCCTCCCGAGTAGCTGGGATTACAGGTGCGTGCCACCATGCCTGGCTAATTTTTTTGTATTTTTAGTAGAGACGGGGTTTCACTGTGTTAGCCGGGATGCTCTCAATCTCCTGACCTCGTGATCCCCCCACCTCAGCCTCCCAAAGTGCTGGGATTACAGGCGTGAGCCACTGCACCCGGCCCTACTCTTTGTAACTTTTTTTAGTAGATTCCCTTAGATTTTTCCCAGTGCAGAGACATATATATAATATATAATCTGCAAATAATCATTGTTTGAATTCTGCTTTCTAATGTTCCAACTTTTGAGATTGTGAAATACAGCCTAGATACAGAGGACTGTATAAATCATATATATTTTACATGCATTTTCTGCACTTTAAAACTCTACAGTTATAAAGTGAACATATTCAGCTAACCCCCCGGACCCCAGATCAAGGGCTAGACCCTTGGCCCCCACCCCAGCCCAGAGTGTGTCCCTTACAATCGTCTTCTTATTAAATTTTTCGTAAACTTTTCCTTGCTTTGCATCAGTTTTGCCACTGAAGCACACATCCATCCATAAATCATATGATTCCACTTTGCTATTTTTGAACTTTACATAAATGCAACTGTAATGTATGCTTTTTGTGTGTCTTGCTTCTTTCATGCATCACTGTGTCTTTAAAATCCATCCTTACTGTAGCATACGTAGAGTGTATTCCTGTGCATCCCGGTAGAGTATTCCATTGTACAACGTTACCATGATGTATTTATCTATCCCACACCTGCTGAGTATTTGGTTTATTTTCAGCCACCAAATGCTGTGATGAACCATTGTACAATTTTCCTGTGGCTGCTGCAACAAAGTACCACAAAGTGGTCAACTTACAATAACAAAAATGGATTCTCCAACAGTTCTGGAAGCCGGAAATCCAAGACCAAGGCATTAGCAGAGCCACACTTCCCCTGAGGGTTTGAGGAGAGACTCTCTTTCTTGCTTATTCCTCCAGCTTCTGGTACTCCAGGCTTGAGGCCACATCACTCCACTTTCTACTTCCATTTTCACACAGCCTCTCTCAAATGGCCTCGTGCCTTTCTCTTATAAGGACACTTCTCACTGTGTTTAGGGCCCACATGGATAACCAAGGATGATGTACTCTCAAGATTCTTAACTTAATTACATCCACAGAGACCCTTTTCCCAAATAAGATCCCATTCATGGTGCCTACGGGTTAGGGTGTGGACATATATCATTTTTGTTGTGGAGTGGGAGGCACCATTCAACGTATTGCAACTGTCTACACTTGCTTTCTGGCGCCTACCTACACAAGTGTCTCCAGAGTTTGTATACTTAGCAGTGGAACTGCTGGGTCATAGGGGAAGTGTGTCTTCAATATTACTACGGGATGCCAACCCTTTTCCCAACGCACACCCCCACCAGCATTGTGGGAAGTTTCCATTGCTGCACAGCTTCACAAACTTATAATTGTGATACTTTTCGGTTTCTGCCAATCAGGTGGGTGTGTAATGGTATCTCCCGCTAACATTAACTTACAGTTCTGAAATGTCAAGTGAGGTCAGGCACTTTTCATATGTTGTGAAGAATTGTCTGTTCAAGAGTTTGGCCCATTTTTCTATTGTATTCTATGTATTTTTCTTATTTTTTGTTCCTGCTGTCTTCTAGTTATGAGAACTTAGTTACATCTTTGTTTCCCTTCTGTTCTCCAAATCTCCCATCAGAATCTCTCATGTTGCCCATCTCATCAAAACCTATAGAAAAGGGAATTCTAGAAAACATAGTTCAGGCTAGCCAAGGTGACACATGACAAAGCCACCTCAATCCATTTCTTGAACTCTCCTCAAATTACTCAGTCTGCATGTGACATTCGTTTCCTGTCAGACAGCTGACTGTTACAGATGTGTGGTATGTTTGATCATTCAATAAAATATTTTTTAATTCCCGTGTTACTTTCCTTGCGCCCTGGGTGATTTCAATGTGCATTTCTTCTTTTCTAAACACCGGGGGATTTTTTCTAGTTGTATACGGTGGTCTTCTTCCTCTCTGCAGTGAGGGAGATGTGCACCATCTCAGAGAAAGTATGTTAGAAAAAAAACCTATTAGATTTGGACTTTTGTGGGGTATTTTGAGGAGGGTCTGAGGAAGCTGGGGTTTGCTCTAAGCACTATCAGAGAGTGAGAACAAGTCTATGATTGGGTATCTTAGTAAATCTTTTCTCTGGGGAGGGCAGGCTAGAACAAAGTTAAAGTTGTAATTTGTAAAGAAGCAGCAGTCACCCATACTAGCCAAGCAAGAGGAGGACGTTTGGTATTTTGTGGGTTGCACGTTAACCTTGTTTTTATCTGCACTTAGACAAAATGATGAAGTGGCCTTGCTTTGTCTCATTTTCTCATGGTCTCCAAGTAACCTTGTCTGAGGTTGGTATTCTGCGAGATTGTTTATGTCCAATAGGAGAACAGCATGGCCTCGCTGCGAGGGCCAGGCCAGCTTCCAAATGTCAGGGTCTGCTGTTTATTTTCCCTTTCTCTTGGGTTTCTAGCTTAATGACACTGGTCAGAGATCACGCTCTGAATGATTTTAACCGTTTGAAACATGGTAAGATTTGCTTTAAGTTCTAGTTTGTGGTTGGTTTTTATTAATATTCCATGTGTGCCCAAGAGAATGTGCAGTCTGCAGTTGGGTGTGATGTTCCACATATGCTCATTAGGTTAAGCTGCCAGTTCCTGTTCAAAACCATATTCTAACTTGTATTTTGTTTGCTTGATCTACCAATTACTGACAAAGGTGTGTTAAAGTCTTCCAACACTGCATATGAATTAGTCTTGAAAAAAGAAAAAAAGAACTCACATCTGATTAACCTTCTGGATCCAACTACCAATACAGGAAATACAGAGTTTACTACCCTACAGGGCTGCAGCCATTAGTATCCAGACTGAGGGGAATGCCACAGTACGAATAACACTGTTTTATTCAACAAATACATTGCAAGGGGAAAACAAGAGACAGAGGAACAACCTGTAGATTAAAAGACACTTAAAACCAGGACAGGCACAGTGGCTCACTCCTGTAATCCCAGCACTTTGGAAGACCAAGACAGGAGAATCAATTGAGCCCAGGAATTCGAGACCAGCCTGGGCAACATAGCGAGATTCCATCTCTAAAACAAAAAAAAATTTAATTAGCCAGGTGTGGTGGCACACGCCTGTAGTCCCAGCTACTCAGGAGGCTGAGGTGGGAGGATGGCTTGAGCCTGGGAGATGAAGGCTACAGTGAGCCTGGATGACAGCCTGGGCAACAGGGCAAGACTCTGTCAAAAAAAAAAAAAAATGTAAAACCATCATCAGTCAATGGATGAACCTCAGATGACTTCTTATCCAAACAAACTATAAAGGAAATATGTGACAATGGAGAGCTTGAATACTGACTGGCTATTTGACAATAATTAAAAATTATCACTAATTCTTAGTGTGATCATGGCATTATAGGATGTCTGGGCTTTGCCTCAAAATACTTCAGGAAATTCTGGGAAGATGGCAGTGGCATAGCTCTCTAATCTCCCCATATCCTCACATAAAACAGAACCGGTGGCAGAATCAAAACTCCAAAGACAACATTTACAACAGTGCAAAGTGGAAAGGTCTTCCTAATGAGCTCCAAAATACAAGTGGGTGGGTGCAAACCACCAAGAGCCACAAAATCCACAGAGCAGCCTGAGTGTAGGGTTCTGTTTTATGTGAGGATTTGGAGAGATTAAAGATTCATGCCACTGCCATCTTCCCAGAATTTCCTGAATTATTTTGAAGCAAAGTCCAGACATCCTATGATTTGTCTCATAGATTGTAAGTGTGGACCTATAAAACATACTCTATTAACATAATGACAATGCCATGATCATATTAAGCCCAGGGAATAAAAGGACAGGTGACTGACTTGAGAACAGGGGACCCCAAAGTAGTCAACAGGTGCTCATTGGAAAACCAGGCAGGCCAATTTGAGAACAGCAGCTCAGTCTGGGAGGGGTTTTGCCGAAGGCAATGGCAAGTGAACAAAGGGGGTCCTTAGTAAAGTCTGGCCTCTGTGAGTACCTGAAACCTGCCAGACAGGGCTCCCTTCTAGGACAGAGCCCCACACTGGGAGAAACTGCCAGAGAGAAGCTGAAATCAAGGAAAACACAGAAAGTGGAGCCAAAAGAAAGAGGAGATCTAGCTCAAGGTCAGCCAGAGGAATTGAGCCAGAAGTTTCAGAAGGCACATCACCACATTTTTGATCATCAAAAGAAAACCATGAAAGAAAGAAGGAGATGGGTGAAGTTAGAAAAATTATCCTGAACCATGCCTCCTTCTAAAAGTTAAAGAAAAATAATTTCACATGAAAACTATCATGGTAAAATGCCATACCTTTTCTTATAATGAAAGCTGTTTGGAAAAAAAAAAAAAAAAAAAAAAAAAAAGCTGTACTGTAAGGAAAAAAGCAAATAAAGAACAGATTCCTATCTATCTGCAAAGAACAGATTCCTATCTATCTGAAAAGAACAGATTCCTATCTGGAAAGACAGCAAGCACACCAGAAAGCTATGTCCTCAAAACAAATCCAAACTAGAATTACGATTTCCCAAACAAGCAGAAAGAAATTAAGAAAGTAATGCAAGACATGAAAGAAAAACATATATCAGAATTAGCAAAACTCGGAAATTAGGTGATGGGACTCAGGAAAGAATTAGAAACAAGATTTTTAAATGTTAAAAAGGAAAACTAAATTGGAAGAAACACAAAAACACAACAGATAATGGATTAAGGGACATAAAAGGTGAAAGCAAGGACTTTTTTTAGCACAAGAAATAATGAAGAAATAGATTAAAAGGATTTGAGACAAAGTGACAAATATCGAAGTGACCTTATGGGTAATCAAGTTAAAATGAAATCATCAGAGTAGACCATAATCCAATATGAGTCATGTCCTTATAAGAACATAACAAGGAAATTGGGGCACAGATGATACACCCAGAGAGAAGATGATGTGAAGAGGCACAGGGAGAAGATGGCCATCTACGAGCCAAGGAGAGAGGCTTGGAACACATCCTGCTTTCATAGCCCCTGGAAGGAACCCACCTTGCCAATAACCTGGATCCATTTCAGTTGTTGAAGCTCCCAAGTCTGTGGTACTTTGTTATGGCAACTGGAACAAATCCATCCACTCCCAAATCTGAGTGAATCCCAATTTTCAGCTCTGTCCACTCTGGTGTTTCACTCATCTATTAAGATTTTATTTCAATGAGCATTTTTACTTTCTAAGATTTCACCTTAGCATTTCTTATCTGCCTGTCTTTGTTCCATGACCTCCCAATTTTCTTCTATGGGTGCTAGTCCTCCTTTCTTTCTTTGGAATTTCCCAGGACTCTCTTTCAGGGCACAGGACTTCTGGTGTGTTTTATGCTTGCAGTCTGAGAGTCTGTCCTCATGAGGGAGAGATCTTCCACAGTGGTCCTGAGCATGCCTGGGTGGTGTGGTGGTCCCCTGCTTATCTGCAGTTTCACTCTCTACAGTTTCAGTTACCCGTGGCCAACCTCAGCCCAAAAATATTAAGTGGAAACTTCCAGAAATAAATAATTCATTTTAAATTGAATGAACAATTCAATTAAATAAACCATTTTAAATGGCACCCCCTTCTGAGTAGCGTGATGAAATCTCAAGCCCTCTCCATCCTACCCGGAGCGTGAGTCCTCCCTTTTACCCAGCCATAATTTCTGCAGCTTCAAAAACTAGCACAAATTTCTTATTCCTTCTTCACATTTTCATGGATGGAAGATTTGTTCTTACTGCAGCTCTTAGCAACCTCAACATGTATTTTAGGGCAATTATTAAGAAAAGAAGGGTAACTTGAACACAAGCACTGTGATACGGGGAGAGTCATTCTGAGAACCAAGGTGGCTACTAAGTGGCTAATTGGCAGGGAGGCATTGACAGTGTGGAGTCACTGTACAAAGGGAGGATTCACATGCTGGACAGGACGGAACAAGACTTTATCATGCTACTCAGAGTGGTGCACAATTTAAAACTTTTAATTATTTCTGGAATTTTCCATTTAATATATTTGGACCACAAGTCACTGAAACCACAGAAAGTAAAACAGAGGAGGAGAAGAGACTACTGTCTTTGGGGAAAGGGTCTTTGCAGTTATAATTAAGGTAGGGATGTCAAAATTAGGTCATTCTAGATTAGCGTGAGCCCTAATTCAATGACAAGGGGCCTTGTAAGTGACAGAAGAGGAGAAAGACATACAACAGAGGCTAGAGTGAGACAGCCATCAAGCTCAGGATGCCTGGAGCTTTCTGGAGCTGGGAGAGGCAGGAAGGAGCCTTCCTTAGCGCCTCTGGGGGGAGTGTGGCCCTGAGACACCTGATTTTGAACTTCTGGCCTTTACGACTGGGAGAGGATCCACTTCCTCTGTTGTGAGCCACCCAGTTTATGATGCTTTGTTCTGGCAGCCACAGGACACTAAAGCCCATAGTGTAGCAGGCAGAGTGGGATGTCTACTTGCCAGAGAGGCCCAACTCGGTGAGAACTTTGGGTAGGGAGAAAGGCTGATACTATGAGGAAGGCGGCCTGCAAAAGGTATAATCAAGCCAGATCCTGAAGGAAATAAAGGCTTTGATCAAAGAAGCATGAGCAAACGCTGAGATAGGCAAGGATGGTGTGTGTCCAAGGCACATATGTGTGTCACACTGGTGGCTTCTGTGAACACAAAGGAGGGGGCAGGTGAGGCTGTGGAGGAGCTGGGCCAGCTCTGCCACCCCTGGAAAGCATAGCCCTCTGGAAGCTTGAACTGTTCCCCAGGGTGGCTTTAAGCCCAAGAGGGCAGGTGTGGTTGCAGCGTCCAGGGCTCTCAGTGGCTGCAGGCAGAGGGGTTTGGAGACACGGGCCTGCCAGGCAAGCTGGGAGAAGGCAGTTGGGGTGGTCCGGAGAAGAGAGGGCCAACCCAGTCAGGAGACCTGTGGCAAAGCTGAGTCAGCCAGGTGGCTGGAGAGGAGGTGGGAAAGAGATCTTCAGGCCTGAGCCACCTGGTCTGGGGTGTGCACACAGCCCTTTGGAGACCAAGGAGGGGCCTTGATTTCATATTGAGTGTAATTGAATTGTTTATAACTCAAACAATAAATGCTTGAGGGGATGGTTACCCCATTCTCCACGATGTGCTTATTTCACATTGCATGCTTTTATCAACACATCTCATGTACCCCATAAATATTCATACCTACTATGCATGTACCCACAAAAATTGTTTTAATTATGAAGGAAGTGTCCATGAGCTGAGGAATTCGGCTGTAGGTGTTGGAGAAGGTGTGAACTGGAGAAGGTGTGAATTGGAGAAGGTGTGAACAGGATTCTCCCCTGGAGCCTCCTAAGAGGGTGTGGTCCTGCTGGCATCTTGACTGTGACCCAGTGAAACTGATTTGGGAGTTCTGCTCCCACCATAGCCCTCTATATGAGCTTAGGGCCCTTCACTGCACAGACTTCTTCTCACGGCCTGGGAGGGGTCCCAGAGATTTTGTATTTGTAATTTTATATTCTTTTCCTTAAAGAAGGCCCTCCAAATTCATAAACTTTAGGCTCCATAAACTGTGGATCCACCCCTACCCTGCCTAAACCACCCACCAGCAAATGGAATGAGACCCCCCACAGGAGGCTTCCGGTGGTAGGCAGAATTCTAAGATAGCCCCCAATTCCCCATCCCCTGGGTCACAAGTCCCATGTGACACCCCAGGTGGTGAATCTGAGGGAACATCACCCCTATGATCAGGTTATGGTACATGGCACAGGTGACTTTAAGAAAGGGAAGCTCTCTTCAGTAGGCCTGACCTAATCACATGAGCCCTGGAAATCTGGGTCTAGAGGCCAGAGACAGGGAAGTTGGAGAGTCCAGGCGTGAAAGGGGTTCAATGAGACAGCAGCTTTTCTGCCGGCTTTGAAGATGGGGAAGCCCAGAGTGGCCCCTGTTGACAGCCAGCAAGGAACAGGACCTCAGTCCGATAGCCACAAGGAGCTGAATTTGGCCAACAAACTTCATGAATTTGGAAGTGGGTTATTCCCCAGAGCCTCCAGATAGGAGTGCAGCCTGTGAGACCCTGAGCCTCAGACCCAGCCACTTCACTCCCAGAGCTTCTGACCCACAGAAAGGAGCATTGGAGACAGCTGCTTAGTTTGCAGCAATCTGTCCCACAGCAATGCCTAACTAATCCCCTTACACTGTCAATTCAGCTCCTGGCTGGAGGGCTGAGCACGTGGCCCCAAGATAGGGGCCCTGCCAGCAAGGGAGACACAAGGTGGAGTAAGCAGCTATTCCAAATGCAGATGGGACCGCTGCAGATTATAGTGCAAATGTCCCTTCCTCCAGGGACCCTTCTCTGCCCTCTCTCCTCCTAGATGACATTAGAACTCCTTTTCTGCTCTCAGAACACCTGGCACTTGCCTATACATCACTGTCACCATTTGTAATTATCACGTAACTGGAAAGTTACTTTTTAATGTCTAGACCACTGTATACACAAGGGCAGGAGGCTGGCGGATCTTGGCTCACTGCTGTACCCCAGCACCCAGCATAGTGCCTGCCCTGGCACACAGTGGGGGCTCAGTGAATGGGGGTGGGGGATGGGCGCATTCGCTTTCATCCTCTGCCTCTAGGGCCTCGGTTGTGGTTTCATGGAGCAGACACATTGAAGGCAGGGGAACAAGGGGTGGCGGGAAGTGCTGAAGGGGCGGTTGAGGGGCAGTCCTGGAGTCCACGTGGTGAAGAAAGGAGGCCTGGAAGAGGTTGGGGCCAAGGTGGGTGGGGATAGGGGCCGTTGCTCTCTCCCATCAAGGTCACAGGGATGTAGAGGAAGGAGGAAGAGGCTTCCATTGACAGAGGGTGCTTGGGAATGAGAGGTCCGGGGGGAGGTTCAGGGTGCACCCATGAGAGTGGGGGACCAAGGGGGATAAACAACAGCAGGGACACTCCAGACAGGCATGACTAGATGGGGCAGGCCTAAAGGGGAGGAGCGCGGTGCCAGATGTGACATCACAGGGAAGAGGGGGTGCTGGCCCCTTCACCTTCCCACTGTGGTACGTGGGGCCATGGCCTTGGACACATGTCAGCCTCACCCAAGGCAGGCGGTGGAGGAGAAGGCAGATGCAAGGGCCAAGGGCAGGGGCACAGTGGGAGGCCTGGGGGAGGAGGAGAGCCCAGGCAAGAATGCAGGGCCAGGAGGGAGTAGTGGGGAGAAGACTGCTGAGTGCCCACCGCTAAGGGTCGGGAGGTGAGGTGGAGGGACCACTGGGTTCACCTGGAGGCCTGCTCAGGGGAGTCTGGGTGCAGAGGGTTGGGTCTATGGGGAGTTTTCCAGCTCCTTGGCCAAACTCTGAGTCTGTGCCGTGAGCTCCTAACCCAGGACTGGCCCAAGTGGGTGCTCCACGCATGGTTGTGTCATTAACACCTACTGCACGGAGGCAGAGGCTAAGGGCTGGGGTGCCTCGAGAACCCTCATGGACCTCATGGCCTCAAGAGAGAAAGAGATGGGCATCATGCCAGGAAAGAAGTGGGGCCTGAAGTAATCTTGCTGGTGACAGGAGCTCTGAGGACAGCAGGGATCTGTCACAAACTCCAACACGTCAGAGCCACTCATGACACTCATCAATGTGAACCTCCGTTTCCTAACATGTCCAACCATTTCAATCCTGCCTGCTGCACGAGGCCATGACCCATGTGCCCCTCTTCTGTAGAATGCTCTCTTGCTTCGCTCAGGTTTCAGATTCAGGGTCACCTACTCAGAGCCCCTTCCTTGAGCCCAGCCCCCAGTCATCTTTGTCCTGCTGGGTCACTTCACAGCACTTCTCCCAGTCTGTTCTTTTTTGATGGCCACCTCTGTGCGTCCTCTGGGCTCTCTGGAGCCACACCCACCCAGTTTATCAGTGTGCCCCAGGACCCAGCCCTCGAGGAATCAGCAAAGGGAATGGCTTGTAAAGAGGAAATGAAGTGAGGTGAGAAAAAGTGCCTAGCACTGCATCTGCTACAAAGCGCTTCTGGCATTTCCTTGGACCATGAGATGCAAACAGATTGTAAGTTTAGGAAAGTTGGTAACCAAAGCAGTCGAGCTGAGAGGATTTCCTGGCAGGCGGGCTGTAATCCCTGGCCCGCATGGCCACGGAAGCTGCCTGCAGCCCTTCTTGGGCAGCCGTGCACAGACAGGCGGCCATGGCCTAAGTCACAGGACTCTGAGTTAGAGCATGTTTCTGTCTGCCAAGCTGTCACCCAGGATAGCTGTCCTTGTTAGCACTAGCCATCCTCCCAGTTCTCAACCTCGAGGCCTCGGGGCTCTGCAATAGAAGCCACCAAAGCAGGTGGAAGAGAGGTCAGCTGGGCTTCAAGGGCCCCCTGAGGGTGGCCTTCAGGCCAGAAGGTGAGACAGAGGTGGCCTGTGAGGGCACCAGGTGCCCAATGGGGATGTGCAGCGGGCTATTTGATTCTTTTGACAAAATCTGTCACTAGCTCCTCTGGACATCAGCAGAAGGTGAGGGTGACCTCCCCAGGTGATCTCAGCCTCCTTTCTGGCTGGATACTGGTGACATGAATACAATGCAGCCACTTTCACTCTTTCTCTGTCCCCTGGGCCCTCCAGAGACCCATCACCTGCCATGTTTCGGAGGGGCACTTAAAACTGACTTTTAAGGCCTCAGGCAGGCACCAAAGGCCTTTTCTCCTGGGGAGCAACAGCAGGGTTGGAGGAGTCCCAGGGGAGACAGTTCAGATATTCACCTTCATGAAGACCTCACCCCACAGGCTGGAGGGCCCCAGTTCCTACTTCTCTCCTTCAGCCCAAGCCAGAGGCCTTGGGGACTCAGACCCACAGACCGCATAATGGCCCCAAGCCCAAGCTTACCAAAATAGAGGAGGCCCTGCTACCTCTCTCTGATTTCAGGGGGCCAGAGAAGAGAGGTGTGAGAGCTAGGGGATCACCAACAATTGATCTTGGGCTGAGAAATTAGGAAAAAGATCAAATCCTAAATGACAAGATTTTCTTCTAGAACCACCATTCGCCTGTCTTGGTCCACAGTGAGCTCAGATGGACTAGGAGCATCGCAGGGCTTGTTTACATAGGGAAATGTTCCTGGCGTGGATTTGTGGACTGAGCTAAACTCCTGAAGCCAGGGCAGGTGGAAAGGCTTCCATCATGTGCAGGTTTGTTTACCAGTGGCGCCATGTGCCTGGCTGGCTCTGGCTGGCCAGTTACATATGTTGAACTACCAGGGGCTCTGTGTCTTTTAAGGACATGATTCCAGATTCCACTGGAGTCAAACCTATTTCGTGGTGCAGAGTCGCTGGGCAACTAGCAATCTGCACGTGGTTTTCATTGCAAATCTCATCTCCCATGTCAGATGAGCAGTCTGCTGTTGCCGTGGTGAATCGGTATTATGCTGTGACCTTGATTCTGGGCAGAAATGTACGTTGCCTTGACCATGATTATACAAAATACGTTGTCTAGGAAACAGCACAGTTCCGAGAACAGGAAGGGCTAGATAATTCTTGGCTTTGACTGGAAGCCACACAGTGTTACCTTGTACCCAGCGGGGTCTCAGCTTTCCTTGGGGGCCCCTCTGCTGTCTGTGTGTGTCACACAGACAGAGAGGCAGGACAGAGCCAGGGACAGACAGAAAGGGGGAAACATTGGAAATTCACAGGCTAGGGTGAGCCTCTGCAGTTACTGCGTGAGAGCTGCTGGGGAGGGGGCCAGGCTTCTGGCTTCTTGCCCAGTCTCTGTCACCCAATGCAGTTCCAGGGCTGGGGAGGTGTGGCACTGTGGGAGGGCATCACCCACCTCTGGGAAATGTTGGTTGCCTACAGAGCATGGCCTGGCTCCATCTATGGGAAGTTCTGCAAATACATGCACCCCACACCCCCCACACACACCACACATGAACACACATGCCACACATAAATACACACACACCACACACATCATGCACACCCTACACATGAACACACAAACACCCCACACACACCACACATGAACACACACACCACACATCACACACACCACACACGAACACATAAACACATACACCACACATGAACATACACACACCATATACACCACACACCACACACATGAACACATAAACACATACACCACATATGAACACATACACCATACACACACCACACATGAACACACACACCACACATAAACACACACACATCACACACATATCACACATGAACGTGCACACTACACACACACATAAGAACACACACACTACATACACTCCCTACATGAACACACCACATACCTCACACACCCTGCATGAACACACACACACCACAAACACCCCCCATGCCCCTATATGAAAACACACACACCACATGTGAACACACACACAAGCCCCACACACGAGCACACACCACACATGAACACACACACCACACACACCACATATGAACACACACACCACACTTGAACAAACACACCTCACACGAAAATACAACTCACACAACCCACACACACATTACACGTGGAATAAACATAATACTACTAATAATTTAACATACATACTACACTCTACACACTAAACATACTACACACATTAAGATATGAAGATACTGTATGCATGAACACATTACACAGAGCATTACACTTTACATATACACAAATACATAACTCCCATTAACTCTACATAGTCTATTAATACACATACTACATATACTCACATTATTATCAGTTGAATACATTACTCATATTAATAACCCCCTGAAATTTCGGAACATACCACACACACCACACCCATGAAAACACACCCCACACAACCCACACACACCACACATGAACACAAACACCACACACACCACACATAAACACACATACACAATGCACACCCTACACATGAACAAACACATTACACAACCCCCACCCATGAACACACATACCCCACACCACACAAACAATATATACACCACACATACCCCACATGAACACACAATAGCACATGAGCACACACATACCAAATACACCCCATGTGAATACATACACCACACACATCCCACACACACACCCACATGAACACACACATGAACACACATCACACATGAACATACACATCACACATGAACACATTACTTACATATATATAT
Organism: Papio anubis; assembly: GCF_008728515.1. Lineage (NCBI taxonomy): Eukaryota > Metazoa > Chordata > Mammalia > Primates > Cercopithecidae > Papio > Papio anubis. The sequence goes on along the minus strand of NC_044996.1, from coordinate 2,153,069 downwards.
CATATGAACATAACATACTCATATATACACACATGAATACACATACCACATATCATAATTTACCATATGAATATTATTACATTACATATGAATAACATATACTACATATTATCACAGATGAACATAAATATTACTATATATGCAATAAGGCAATACTTACTCACACCACACACACTCTATGGCCACACAACACACAAAACACTACACATGAACACACACGCCACACACCCACAATAACACACACACACTACACACACTCCCCACATGAATACACACACACCACATACCCCACACACCCCACACAAACATACACACCACAGACCACACACCACACAAGAACACACACAGCACACACCACACACATCTACATGAACACACACACCACACACTTCACATGAACGCACACCACATACACCCCACATGAACACACACCACATATGAACACACACATCACACACCATACATGAACACACACCACACATACCACACATGAACACACACCACATACCACATGGATCACACACATGAACACACATCCCACATAAACACACCACACATGAATACACACACACCACATACCATACAATCGAACACATACACTACATACACTCCTCACATGAACACACACACCCCACATATGAACACATATACCATATACCTCACATACCCCACAAGAACACAAACACCACAAACACCCTCCACATAGTCCCACATGAACACACACACCCTACACATCAACACACACACCACACACACCACACGTGAACACACACACACCCCACATGCCACACATGAACACACACCACACACACACACCACACACAGTTCCCCGCATGAACACGCACACACACTACCACACACACCACACTTGAACACACACACCACATACAACCACACATGAAAACACACCCCACACAACCCACACACCACACATGAACACAAATACACCACACATGAGCACACACTTCACACAGACCACACACACCCAACACACACCACACATGAAGACACACACTCTGCACATGAACACACATATCACACAACCCCCATACATGAACACACACCACACTACACAAACCCCACATACCCCACACCACACACCAAATACACCCCACATGAACACATACACTACACACACCCGACACACTCCCCCACATGAACACACACAACACACATGAAAAACATCCCACACAACCAACACACACCACACACACACGACAGATGAACACAAACACACCACACATGAACACACACACATCGACAATCCCACACACAATCTCACACACACAGAGCACACACCCTAATAATAATAATCAACAAACACCATCACAAACCCTACATGAAAAAACTCACACGCCCCACACCCTGCAACCCCCACACAGCCCACACCACACACACACCACACACCCCACACCACACACACCCCACGTGAACACACAAACCACACATGAACACATGCACGCCACACACACCCCACATGAACACACAAACCACACACCTCACACACCCCCACATGAACACACACCACACACATGTGAACACATACACCAATAACGGAATATTAGATCACACACACACTACACATGAACATATTACTACCATTAATTATATAAATATTAATATTTGCATATGAACAAACACACCACAACCACACCCACACTACACATGAACAAATACACCACAACCACACCCACACATGACTGCATACACCACATGCTAACCCAGACAGCACACACATGAACACACACACACCACACAAAACCCCCCACATGAATACACACACACCAGACACACCACACACATGCACACATGTACACATGCACCCCATGCCAGGGACAGACTGACCGGAGACTAGCATCTGGAGCCTGGAGTCCATTTCTCTCCCCTTATAAGGCATTCATTCCCTCAACACTCTCCCAGCATGATGACGGAAGTGAGGGACCGAACCCAGAGGAGGAGGCTGTCAAGGTGGGGCCTGCGCCCTGGCAGAAACTGCCCACGGAGGGGAAAGGTGATGCTGTACCTGGTTGACTTCCAGTCCAATGTCTTGCTCAACCCCCCCTCACCATGGGTTCTTCCATGCCTGCAGCCCAGGTTGAACCCCTCAGCATCATCCAGAAACCCCCACCCCACCGGGCACCTCGCTCGTTACTCATGAACTCCTGCTATCTGGGCCCCTCAGCAGCCCCCAACCCATCCACCACTCCTCTCCACACTGCCTACCATCTCCTAAGACCAGGCCCCCAGCCCCACTCACTTGCACACAGGAGGAGCACAACAAATACTCCTTGAATCAATAACTGAGAAGCAGAGAGAGACCACCATGAGCCAACTAGCAAGGAGAGCAGGAGAGGGAGGGCAGGCTTGCTGTGGAAGGCCAAGCACCACAGAAAAGTCCAGGGTGACATTGTGTCCACCCCACATCGCAGCACCTAGAATGCCACCATGAACATCACCCCAGACCCAGGACTGTGAAAGACGGGCTGATGAAGGAACTGGTGGGTGGCAGAACAATTTCCCCAAAATGGGATCATCCAATGTGTTCAGTGAAAGAAGCCAGACACAAAAGGCCGCATATTGTGATTCTATTTCTATGATATGTCCAGAAGAGACCAATCCACAGAGATGGAAACAAATAAGTCTTTGCCAAGGGCTGGGGCTGGGAGGAGTGGGGAGTGACTGCCGATGTGGACAGGGTCTCCTTTAGGGTGACAGAAATGTTCTGGGAGTAGATAGTAGTGATGGTTGCACAACTTTGTGAACATATTAAATACCACTGAATTGTACACTTGAAAAAGATGAATTTTGTGGTATGTAAATAATGCATCTCAACAAAAATGGGATCATTATATGTCTATACATTGTGTTTAATCAAAAGTAGCATACTCATCTTATTTGTTAGCACTGAGGGTCTGGTGTGGTAGCTCACATCTGTAATCCCAGCACCTAGGGAGGCAGAGGCAGGAGGATAACTTGAGCCAAGAAGTTTGAGACCAGCTGGGCAACATAGTGAGACCCTTGTCTCTACAAAAAATACAAAAATGAGCTGAGCATGGTGGCACGCACCTGTAGATCCAGCTACTCAGCAGGCTGAGGTGGGAGGATTGCTTGAGCCCAGGAGGTCAAGCCTGCAGTGAGCCGTGGTTGCACCACTGCACTCCAGCCTGGGCAACAGAGTGAGACCTCAGCTCAAAAAATTTTAAAAAGAAAACAAACTGAAATAAAGCTGAAAGGATTGTTGAACTTGTAATAAATGTTTCTTCACAAGTATTAGTTCCCAAAAAAGCCCACTAAAGGAATAAAACTATGAAAAATGCTGAACTATTTGAAATATTCTGTTTATAATAATTGTATGTTCTGGCCGGGCACAGTGGCTCATACCTGCAATCCCAGCACTTTAGAAGGCCAAGGCGGGTGGATCATGAAGTCAGGAGATCGAGACCATCCTGGCTAACACAGTAAAACCCCGTCTCTACTAAAAATACCAAAAGATTAGCTGGGCATGCTGGCACGCACCTGTAGTCGCAGCTACTCAGGAGGCTGAGGCAGAAGAATAGCTTGAATCCGGGAGGCGGAGGTAGCAGTGAGCCGAGATTGCGCCACTGCACTCCAGTCTACACGACAGAGCGAGACTCTGTCTCAAAAAATAATAGTAATAATAATAATTGCATGTTTTAACACAGTGCCTTGCTGTAACAGATGAAGAAATCTCTCCTCAGCCTCAGTCCTTCACCTGGGATCTTTGTTAATTTTCTAATGTCAAGGTTTCTTGCCTTTAAGTTCTATAGGAGACACCAATGCATAATTCCATAGTTGTTTAATATTCGATCTGTATATAAATGGATTCAATGTTCGCAATTGTTCCTGCATTTCTGAGTTCTTTTTTTATTACATCTTTTAATTGGCTCAATTTTATTGTCCAGTAGTAATTTTTCATTTTGCTTTTAGACTTAAAGGCCAAGTTGAATAGCTATAACATTATTGAAGCAAACTGAAGTTTGTAAACTTCAGACAAAGTTCGAAGTTGGTAAACCTTGCCCCCACTGTCTTCTGGCATTAAGAACTGATCTGGAGAAGTCTAAAGCCAACATGACTCTTTCTAAGTCTGTTTTATTCGGTTTATTTGTGCTGTTTTTCAAGAATATCATGCTATGTATGCAGTGTCTATTTTTCTATCTTCCATAGTCTCTCTTCCGCTTTGTATCATGTGACTTCTTCAAGTCTTGCCACGAAGTCCCCGGATGACCAGTATGTCTGTGGTTTAGTTTCCTGAAGTTGTCATTGCTTTGCATGGGATTTTCGTCCTGGTAATATTTTTATTCTTTTCTTCCATTTTTTTCCCTGAGCTCTGCGACCTTCATTTTGTTTCCTTCTGTTTTCTTATCTTTTCTCTGAACCCTGTATCTCTCCATTAAGCTGTGTCTTTTGTTCTGAGAGTCATGTTTTCGGGACTTTCTCTGAGTCTATGGAGCATTTTTTGTCTGGGGGCTTTCTGTGTTTTTTCGTAATTCCCCCTTGTAGTTTTCATCTGCTCTTAGCTCTCCCTTCCACCTATTGTTTTTGCCGTTGTTGCTGTTGCCATCATATGTGTAAAACCTGCGTTGGTTTGCAAAGGCACTGGATTTCACCAGCATCTTCCCATCATCTCCCTCGTCCGCATCATCTGACCAGGATGTTCTGCCACACCAGTGGCCTGTGGCCTTCAATTTCATTAATCTAGCCAGAGATTTGTTTTCAAGTGTTCTATTACTTTGGGGACAGTGACCCTTAGCTTGGGGGTGATCTGATTTCTGCCTCAGTTCTGAGGAGGCATTGCTGGCTCGGCTCGGCTTGTTCTCTACTCCCTGTCCAGACTTAGCAATGTGAGGCTGGGCCTCTGGCTAATTTGTGGTCTGAGGTTGTAGCAGTTTTCGATGGTATTTTTCTCTTTGAAGTTGTATTTGAAGCAAGGCCAGCCCATCATTTTTCTGTATAACTAAAAAAGAAAAATGCTAAGACCATGAAGGAATGTTGTTTCTTTAGTCTGTATCTTTTGCAAGCAGATAACATCATAGGCCATGCCTATATATAATATACAGTGCTCAGCTCCATCTGTTCCTTTGTAGGCTATGGCCAATAGTCACTGGGAGGTAAACTGCCAGGAGTTTGACTGAGGTATCTGTGGGTCTCCTAAGCTTAGGTTACTCTGCGTCAGAAAGACCCAGCCTATCTTAGCCGATGAGGCTCTCAGGCAACTCTGACTGGCCTTCAAACCAGACCCGACTCGGACCGCCGAACTCAACCACCTGCAGCCACATTGCTATGATTTTACCCCGGTCAAATTCCAGTCACGCGCGAAATACGCGATGGCTGGCGTCCCGACCCGCCAGCCCCCGCGGTCCCGCGACATCGCTACTGGCTGCAAAATGCCATGGTCCCAGGCTCGGGGAGGGGGCCAGACCGGGGCAGGCCAGGGCAGGAGGGCCCTGCAGGCAGAGTAGGAAGGTGCTCTGGGAACAAACTTGGCTCCAGCCCAGGCCTGTGGTGTGCTGGCTAAGGTTTAATCCCAAGCAGAACTCCCACCTGAGTGATGCAGTGATGTGTTGTGGGATCACAGTCATCGCAGAGCCGAGGTGGAGCACCTCAAATCTCCACAACCAGGGACCAGCAGGAGTCACGCCCACCCCATAAGCAGCAAGTGAAAGCAGGGTGTGGTGGGGGTAGACAGGTAGAGGGTCTGCATGGCTCCTGGCCTACTTTACGAGACCTTTCTAGGTGTTTAAAGGAAAACAGCTTCTCGGGCTTCCATTTCCTCCTTCCACATCCTCGCTGCCCTCCCTGCCCAACCCCTAACCTGGGACCATTAAGAACAGGTATTCTGAGAAGACTCGCGCCAGTGCAGCCCAGGGGATGCCACACAATTAACCCTTGCTGGCCCCTCTGTATGTGCAGCCAGGGACATCAGCCTTCTCCTTCAGAGGTTCCCCAAGCCTCCACACCCTGCTTCGCCGGGCATGCCACCTGCACCACTCAGTGGAACCTAATGCCACACCCCCCCACCCAAAGAGGATCCAGAGTTCCTGGGAAGCCACTGAGCAGGGAGCGGCCCATACCCAGGCCATTGGGAGCAAAGCCAGCAAGACAGCTGTGCACTTACACAGCGATTCTGGGGCGTGTCCTGCCTGGGAGCAGGGCTTTGGTGGCTTCTCCAGCCCCAAACCTTCAAAAGACATGGAGACATGGGCTTTGGGTCCTACAAGGTGCCCAGTGAGATGACAGGAGGCTGCCAGGCTCAGCCACGGCTCACCAAGTGCTTCCTTCCTGGCCACTATGAGCCCTGAGCCCTGAGCTCTGAGCCCCTGCTCACCCAGAAATCTTTGGCTCCCTGGGTAGATGGCTACCAGGAGGATCTCTGTAGCCCTTCTCCAGTGAACTTGTACCCCGAAGCCCAGGGTGGCCTCTCAGTAACACTCAGGCTCCCACACCAAACCCCTCTGAAGGAGCTGCTCAAGGCCAGTTCCCAAGTTCCCCAAGGAGCAGGCACTGAGTCATTCACCAAGCACCCTCTCCACAGCGGGATCCCAATGCCCCTCGGCTGCATACCATCTCCCCCTCCACAGACGGGAGCCGGGCTAGCACCAGGATGGGCATGGGGCTGGGAGGGTACCCCAGTAGAGTGTACTGGGCTTCCAGGGAGGCTGTCCACTGTGCTGCAAGGTGCTTTACCCTCTCCGAGTTGTGGCCCTCGGCCTGCATCAGCTCTGGGACCTGACACTCTCGGTGGACAGGGTGGATGGGTGGGGTGCAGGGGCTGCAGGTGGGCGCAGGAAGTGGTCAGGCCAACATGGATTTGGACCTCAAGTCCAGACAGAGGGCACAGCATGGAGACTGAGAAGGAAATGTGAATGGTGTCATCGAAGCCTGTGGAGAAATCTCTCACCTTGTCCCTCAAAGTTTCTGGTGTTTTACTCATGTCCCAGAAGCTTCAGGCAGGGGCAGCAGGGTGGGGAATTGGTGACAGAGCACTCCCCAGCAGCCAGCCTGCTGTGCCCCCTAGTTGGCTGAGCTTAGCAAGGGAGGCATGCTGCCCTGGGCTGGAGGTGGCCCTCATGCCCTTGCTGTGGTTGGTGGGCGAGAGGGAAGCCACAGAAGTCTCCAGCTCCAGTCAGAGAAGATGAGACCAGCTGAGAGAAAAGCCACCCTGCCCAAAACACACCGCACACCACGCACACCACGCACACTCACATGGCACAGCCACTCCTACAACCCCACCCCCACCACCGAAGCATTGCCAGATGCCAGACGCCCCCTTCCCGTGGACTGGTGCCACCTAGCTGGCAGCAGTGTCTGTGGGAAGGGCCCAACTGTAACTGGGGCTGGGAAGGCTTCTCCAGCAGGGCTTACACTGGACTAGGGGCTCCCCAAGGCCCTCACCTTCAGCTCCGAGAGCTTTCCCCAGACCTGCCCACCCAACGGGCCTCAGCACCGGCACTCTGCCTCCGCCAGGTCACAGGTGGGCAGCAGCTCTGCAGTCCATGGTGGCCATGGAGTGTCTATGGCCCTTCCAGGGCAGTGGCAGAGGAAAGTGGGAGGGAGCCAGAGGCGTTGAGTTGCTTTCTTTCCTCTGAAAGGGCGAACTCAGGCACAGGTGGAACCCCAGACCTGAAAATGGAGAACTCACCATTGGCTGTGTTGCTACATGCAGGCCAGCCGCAGACTTACTCTCTGGCTGACCACTCTCTGGGGTTCATGGAGCTCGATGGCCCCAGTTGGGATGTGAAGAGTCGCATTTGAAGAAGGTTGGGGGCTTGGTCACGTGGGACTGCCCAGGAGGGGCTGCAAATGTCAGGGCGGTAAAGCCAGATAGGGCTGGCCTGAGCCGGTAGAGTCACTCTTCTGCTAAATCCCTCGGGAGGGAATCATGTCTCCCCCTGTCTGGCTATGCCCAACACAGGGATGGGCAAGACACACCCCTGCCCTCCAGCTGCTCCCACCTAGGGGACACTTTGAGCTGGTGCTGAGGATTTAGTAGAGTTGAGGGAGGGCTGCTGCCTCAAAGGACCACATGGCAGCCAAGAGAGCAGGCAGCATGTGCCAGTCAGTGACCAGCTTGCACCAGGACAGCCTGTGGCTCTCTCAGGCACAGTGAGGACTACTTGTCTGGTTCCCGGGGGCTTATGGAAAGGGCAGGAGACCAGGAGCCGGGTTTGGAATGCTGGAATTCCCCCAGGGCTTCCAAAACCAGAGCATAGGCCAAGAGCAAGGACAGGCCAGCCAGCATGCTGCCGCCATCACCTGGGTCCAGGCCTCCAGCCACCCCTGTCCAGGCACCTCAGGTTCAGATTCAGAGACCCAGGACAAGGCATTTGATTAGCCAAGCCCAAGTCACATGCCCACCCCCTGGCTGGGCCCAAGCAGAAAGAAAAGAGCTGGTCCCTGTGCCTTCAATGGTGTGACAGGGCCCTACTTTCCACCAAAATTGGAAACAGTGAGGGATTCTCCCAAAATCCCTAAGAGAACTAAGAGGAAGGGCCGCTGCATTCTGGGTAGCCAACAACAGCGGGTCCAGAAGAACTGCCAGGCCTAGGGCACTATCCCAAGATTGGTCTGGGGAGGGCTGGAGAACCAGGCTAGGAGGCTTTGCAGAGAGGAATGAGGTTCCAAACCCCACGAGTGCTGGGCAGGGGAGGGCTCCCCTGTGGTTCCCACCCATGACTGAGTGGGCACATACACTGTGGGAATCAGGGTGCTGCCACGAGAACCATGGTCATATAATTTGGATATTTTGTCCCCGCCCAAATCTCACGTGGAATTGTAATCCCCAGTGTTGGAGGTGGGGCCTGGTGGGAGGTGCTTGGGTCATGGGAGCAGATCCCTCATGAATGGCTTGGACTATCCCCTTGCTGATGAGTGAGCTTTCGCTCTGAATTCACAAGATCTGGTCAATTAGAAGTGTGTGGCACCTCCTCCCCAGCTCACTCTCTCGTGCACTCTGTGTGTGTGTGTGTGTGTGTGTGTCTGGCATGCTCGCTCGCTCACTCCTGCTTTCACCATGTGAAGCACCTGCACCCTCTCCCCCTCCCTGCTCCCTTTCCCACTCTGAGTAAAAGCTTCCTGAGGCCTCCCCAGAAGTAGATGCTTGTACCATGCTTCGTGTACAGCCTGCATTTAAACCTCTTTTCTTTACAAATTACCCAGTCTCAGGTATTTCCTTATGGCCATGCAAGAGTGGCCTGATGCAGCCACCACTGATCCATGGAATGTGTGGCCCCTGCTTCTTCCCACCTTGGGCCTCAGACTCAGTGGGCAGTGGGTGCATCTGATTGGCAGAGCCCAGGTCATGCACCAAAGCCCTCGCTGCAGGAGAAGCTGGGAGAATACAGACTTGGCATTTTCTGCTCCTCGTGAGAGGCCTAAATCGGCCAACAGCATCCTGCTGCCCTGAGAATTAAAGCTGACTCCTCCCCATCCCCACAGGGCCCCAAATAATCTTTTCCTCTGCACCCTATTTCCTCAATTTTCAGCACAAAAATGCCAACCTCCAGCCCTTCTGGGAACCAGGGTATGTGTCATGCCCTTGACCTTGTTAAAAAGAAATGTAATTAGACCAATAGGCTGAGACAGCTCCCATGCCCTGGATTCCTACACAAGCAAACTTAAGCCCAACGTAAAGCAAAACACAAGTTTGGCCAAGGAGAAACTGGCATCTAACCTCTAACTAAGGACCTCCCACGGTATCACACCCAAATGAGGCAAACGCCTCACTGCAGCCGATCCAGGAACTCCTTTCTCTGCCTCCACATTCCTCCTCCCACTCTTTACACGGCTGCAGCACAGCTCTCTGAACTCCCCATCACCAATACTGCTTGATCCTTGAACACTTTCATGCTCAAATAAACTTTATTAAATGTATTTCGTCTAAAGTTTTTCTTTGAACAGACTGCCAGTCTTTGCCCACTCGCAGCCTCCAGCTCTCAGCCTGAATGTCACCGCTTCGGAGAGCACCCGGGCTCCTGCAGGTCCCCCCTTCATTCTGTACCTCCCTTGCCTCTCCTCTTCCTGGATAGCGCATCTGCCGTCTTAGGTGGAGGTCGGATGAATGTTCACACCCATCCTCCCACTGGGCTCTAGAGATTGGAAGTTGTTCGTTATTGTTCCATGGTGACATTTTCAAGTTTTAGGATATCTCAAGTTTTCAATCATTTGGGGGTTTTAGGAAGCCCCTGTAACTCTAATACTGGCTTTCTCATTGTGAGTGCTATTGAGCTTGTGGGCAGGACTGATCTTTCTTGCATGGCCTCAGAAACACGTGACCCACGTTCAGAAGTCCTGAACCCTAAGGACAGAATGCCAGTGGCACCTTCCTCCGAGTCGAGTAAACAACCAGCATCATCCCTACACATTTTTAAAAGCTGCAGGGAACAGGACAACACCAATTTAAGGATTAATGAAACCCCAAAACTTGACAATTCACCTATAAAATATAAGAAAAGTCCTTGTCATGCCCTCTCATGCCGGTCAAAGTGCTCTCACTTAGCTCTTTTTGGAGATGTCCCCCAGGGGTGCTGGGCAGGAATATTTTTCCTCTCCTCCATCACCCCATCCCCAGCCAATCCCCCTCCCCTAGTTTCCCACAGCAGACGCGAGACCAGCTGGAACATGGAATGAAATTTATTGAAGAGAAACATATAGTGAAACTATCGAAGAGAAGGAAACCACAATACAGAGAGAAACTGCAAACGGCCACCACAGGCCACAGGTCCTGGGCCCCCTCCTCCTGGGGTTCCTGGCAAGGTGCCTCATCTGCTTCCCCTCCCGCTGCTGCCCCTGCCACCACCTCCCTCCTTCCCGAGGGCCCCAGGGTCTGCCTTTTGCCAGGACAGTGGACTCTGGCAGTGTCCACTGGCTTCAGGGAGCCCCCTCCTGAACCCATCCCTATGGCCCTCACAGAACAGTCACAGAACACTGGGAAACACCAGGGAACACCTCACCAGGCTGAGGAAACTGAGTCACAAGTAACAACAGGGTTGGAACGCCAAAGCATAGTCCCTATGGAGCCTCACGCAGCCCCACTCTGCCCCAGGTCTGGTTCTTCTTCCCGCAGTCACGGTCACCATCACGGTCATGGGGTGAGCGTCCACCGTGCCCTGGCGCCTCCTTCCCGCCATCTCCTGGGACTGCGCTGGGGGCCTCCGGGGAGAAGCTGCTCAGAGAACACACACAGCTCCACAAGAACAAGCAGTCCCTGGCCTAGATCTATGCCGGGAAAGCAGAGGTGGTGCTCATGATGCGGGACAGCAGCGAGCAGAGCCAGGCTCGCAGGAAGCTCACAGCACATGCCCCAGGCCCAGAGGCGGCCGCCTGCATGGGCGCACAGTACACGACATTTCGCAGGAGTGATGGCTAGCAGTGGGTGGGCGTCTGCTGGGCGCGTGGGTCACACAAGGCCTACACAGGTGACGGTGAGCTTCCCGGAACAGGGGGCAGCCTGCCCCAGGGATGGCAAGTGGGTGGACCCCTCTTGAATGACCCAGGCAGCTGGCACCATTGAGAGGGCCTCTTTCCCCCTGTCTCTCCCAACTCAGGGCCTGGGTTGGGGGCAGACATCTTCAGGTGCTCCCACCCAGGCCACAACTGGCCACTCAGGGCTCCCTCCAAGCCAGTTCCCTGTGGCAGCAGGGTTTGGGGCTGGGGCTGGGTGTGCTGGGTGCAAGGGAGGGAGGAAGGGGTGCCTCTCCCTACCCCATTTTGTATCAAACCTGGTCATCTGGGTCACGGGGAAGGAATGGGGGTGGAGGCCAGAGCCCCTTGTGGGAAGTGGGGGACCCTTACTCCTGATGTGGGGTGAGAGACTGGCCCTGGCCTGGCCTCCGTCTGCCTCCAAGGCACTACTACCTGAGAGGAGAGGAGGCCCCAGGGCCCTAGGAGCCTATTTGCCCTGGGAGGACTTGGGCTGGCCCGCATCCCCAGCCCCGTCCTCATTCTCGTTTTCGGGGTCCTCCAAGATGGTCTGGAGCCCTTCCAGTGGGGGATTTCTGGCTTCCTGGCCTCTCACCTGGATGAGGCCCTCTGGACCCCAGCTAGGACCTCCTGGGAACACCCAGGCAGCACTGCTCATCCGGGCTGGGGAGGAGCTCCAGGGGACCTCGATGGGCCTTGCCTGACCTAGGCCTTCGAGGTCTGCAGGGGCTCCCTTTGCAGCCTCTTTGGTGGCAGAAGCGGCCTCGGCAGCATCTTCCACTCCAGGATCAGACTCGCTGGCGTCCCCCTGGGCCGGGGAGGCCTGGGCAGCAGCTGGGTCTTCACTCTCCACTGGGACCGCTGGCCAGGCCACACCCTGCTGGCTCCTCGCTGGGGAAGCTGCCCACGCCTCCATCTCCCGGATGAGCCGGAGCAGCCCCAGGAAGCCAGGTGGCCTCCTCTCCAGCTGCATCCCCCTCAGGGTATTCTGGAGTGCCTCGCTTAGGCGGGCCCGAGACAGCACCTGCCGCAATCGCAGGTAGTTGGCCAAGGCTGGGTGGACGGCCCCCTTCTCCACAGCCCTCTGCAGCAGGCCTTCCAGGCGCACCACGAAGGCAAACAGCCCCTCCTGGGGCCCCTGCGTGCAGGTCAGGAACTTCAGCCTCGAAGTCATTCGAGTGTCCTGGTTCCTAAATACCTGCCCCAGCGCTGCCAGGCAGTCCAGCGCGGACAAGTTGGGATCTTCCTCCAGGAGGCCGCTCACGATGTCCAGGGCCGGGCCGCCCAAGCTCTCCAGCAGCCACCTCTTCCTCTCCCTTTCCGACGCATGGTACCACAGCTGCAGCATATCCTTGGCGTGCTCCACCCAGCTCTCAAAGGACTCTTCCTCGAAGCCTGGCTGCTCCCTCCCTGAAAAGGGTCTCAGTTCCCGGTAGGTCTCTGTTTTCCAGCACAGCCTGTAGGGTGTGCAGCCAAGGCTGACCCAGGCTGTCCCCCGCCCCTCACCCACAGCCTCCTGGGCCTCACCTGCAGTTCCTGTATCACCTGCAGCTCCCCTATCTAACTCTCTTGCCTCTTCTACAACTCTCAACTCATCTCCAGCTCCTCCCTCACCTGCACCTCCTGCCTCACCTGCTGCTCCTCCCTCACCTGCTGCTCCTCCCTCACTTAATTCTTCGAGCCTTCACGGTTTTGCCTTAATTTGTTCCTTTACTTCAGGTTTCCTTGTTTCACCTTTACCTGTGGCTTTCCTGTTCACCTGTTCTTCACTCCAGGTTTCCTTGCCCACCTGAAAGAGCCTTGTTTCACCTGTTCTTTGTTCACCTGCGGCCTTGTTTCAATTTTAGGGTTTCTCCTTGTTTCACTTTGTTCCCGGTTTCTACCTATAGCCTTACAGCCCGTTTGTGGTTTTCCTTATTCCACTTTGTTGTTCTTCCTTTCACCCTTTACCCAGGTTTCCTTGCCTTAATTTCTCCTGGTTCGACGAGCATCAGAGCGCACCCCCCTGGGGCTGGGCTGTGCAGGGAAACTGGGTATATCCTGGAACCTCAACATCAGGTACTTGGGGCAGGAAGATCACTTCCAGGGCCCCCATTGCCTGGTATTTGATGGGGAATGAAGCTTCCGTTTAAATACTCAGCGAACTCCACCAAGGCTGCCCTGGCCCCGAGCTCCTTTCTGAAGTGCTTGGTGAGCACTCGGTACCTGCCCAGGGGCGACAGGGCAGCCCGCACGGCCTCCTGGAACTCATGTTCCCAGTCGTCAGGGATATCCAGGGATGAGCAGGAGCGCCTAAGTGCCTCTCGCACTCCATCCACCTGCACCAGTCCCGGCACGCCAGAGCCATCGCAGAGGACTTGAGGGAGGGAGCCTGACTGACAGGAATGTGCTGGACTGTTGCAGTCTCTGATGCAGCCTGTGAGTACAAAAGAGAGAAGCTTGTTTGAAGCAAACATTCACTCCCACCACTCATCTGCCCCTTACATGTGTGGGGGTGGGGGAGCAGGGCTGGAGCTCGTCTGCCTCCTTGTTTTGTCGCTTTGATTTTAGTGAAATTTCGATGGCAAATTAAATTTATTTGCAAGATACAGGGCTAGTCACATTTTCTATGTTACCTGGTGCCAAGCTTATCTATCCTGGTGGAAGCTTATCTAAGTTTTCAAAACTTTTGATAAAAACCTGTTCACAATATTCCCTCATTATATTTTTAATGTCTATAAGATCTGCAGTAATATCCTGTCCTTCATTCCTGACATTGATTAGTGTTCATTCTCTCTTGTGTGTGTTGTGTGTGTTGTTTTTTGTTTGTTTGTTTGTTTGTTTTTTGAGGCAGAGTCTCATTCTGTCACCCAGGCTGGAGTGCAGCAGCTCGATCTAGGTTCAGTGCAGCCTCGACCTCCTGAGCTCAAACGATCCTCCCACCTCAGCCTCCTGAGTAGCTGGGACTACGGGCACACACTAACACACCTGGCTAATATTTTGTATTTTTTGTAGAGAAGGGGTCTCACTATGTCGCCTAGGCTGGTCTTGAACTTCTGGGTTCAGGCAATCCTCCAGCCTCAGCCTCCCAAAGTGCTGAGATTATAGGCATAAACCACTGTGCCCAGTCGTCTCTCATCTTAATTAGTCTTCATAGGGTCTACACTTGGTACCTAAAAAGCCGGGATTTACTGATTGTCCTTTTTATCTCTGTTATTTCTTTATTTGACTCATCCTGTGTTTACTTTTGTTCTTTTTCGAGCTTCTTTAAATGGACTGTTCGGCCATTGATTTTATGTTCTATTTTTCTGTTATAAGCACTGAAAGCAAGAAATTTTCCTCTGACCACTTCCTTCCAAATGGCTAGTAATTTGGGTAAGTTGAATGTTTTGTGCAGTTCGAAATATCTTGTAAGTTCCTTGGTGATTTCATCTTTGACCCATGGATTTCAAAATATTTAGATATATGTTATTGTTATTAATTTCAAATAAAACTCCACTGTGATCAGAGAACTTATGAAAACGTGTGATCCTTTTCAGTTTCTGAAGATTTTTAAATGGCTCGACATATGGCTCCACCAAGCACACCGCCTCTTTGTAATGAATCTGTATTTTCTAGAGGCCAAGGTCTGCCCCCTCCAACCACTGCAACTCCTGTCGCCATTCTCCACGGAAGAGGCGACCTGAAGCCTTTCCAATTCCACCTGTAGGGGGCCAAGCTCCTCACGGCACTGCCACATCCGACAGCCTCCAGGGGGCGCTCACCGTCGCCTGTGCCACTGGCCGCCAGGCAGCCTCCGGCTCCGCACCCCGTGCACTCTCAGGCATTGGCCCTCCTTCCAGCCTCCATCCCGCATCACAAGCACCGGGACAGTCCCTTCTTGCCTTCAACGTGCCCTTCCACACCGGGCGCCCCCTACGCCCAGCTGGCAGTAACCGCCTAGCTCCCCGGGCAGCAGGCTGTCCATCGCGGTTAGACATGAGCCTCCCTCAGAGGCTTCCCCACAGTGGGGACCCGGCCAACCTGCACCCCACACCTCTCTGTCAAGAGCCCCCATAGCCCACAGAGGCAGGGCGCCCTCCGCTCTGGTCGGCCCCTCCACCAGGCTTAGAACTCACCTCCTGCCCTCACCCACCCACCCCTTGGGACCTGGACTCACGCACCAGCCATGGCCCTCCCACCAAGGGGCCTCAGACTCAGGCTGGGCCACCCTCCATCGCCACTCCCACCACACTGCTCAGCCTGTTTCCTCCCACATGCCTCAAGTGGCCTCCTCCTCGGCCCCACCCCAGGGAGCCCCCTACCGACCCCAGCCCCACAGCCGGAAGCCCTCGATGCCCCCTAACCCCAGCACTGGGCGAGTCGCCCTCCCTCTTGCCTCCTCTATCCCGAGGTTCAGACCATTCTCCTCCGCCCCAGGGACCTCCGCCCAGGGTCCTCCTCTGGCCACCCCACACTGGGGAACCCCTCCCCTCAGCCCTCCTTCCAACCGCCCTCCCCGGGAGGGGGCCTTCCTTGGCGAGAAGCCCATGGTGACACCCACACTGCGCCTAAATCGCGCCAGGCGGGACCACCGCCCCCCCAGCTCCACAGCCGGCTCCTCACGGCCTGCCACACCGCCCGCTCCCACCCCCACCCCAGGAACCTCCTGGCCCGCCATCCTGCCTCGCACACCTCCCGGCCTGGGTCCTGCAACCCCCAAGGTCTACTCCACTTTCTCAAACTCTGGGCAATTCCGGGTCTCTCAGTGGGAAGTCAGATGTCTGGGTCTGGCTGGGTCTCAGATCACCCAGCCCGCAGTGTGTGGAAGCTGTGATGGTTCTGAGGCACTTGGCGCCAGAACGCCACCCGGGTTCCCCAGAAATCCCTGGTTCTCCCAGAAGCCACAGGGAGTTCCGAAAGTTCCAGGCCAGTGTCGCTATGCAATGCAAATGATTGGACAGGGAGAGCACCAGAGAGGAGCACGTGGAATGCACTGTTGTTACTATATGCATTACACGTGAACTGCAAGGTGAAAGGCTCGAAGCCCAGAAGCGGCAGGCACACCATTGACCCTCCGCCAATGGAAAGGCCTGCCCACGAGGATCGGAGGAGTACATTTGCAAAGCGAAAGTTCATTGCGGTAAATCGGTCCAGTTTTCTCCACTGTTTGCTTTCTCCAGTGTGGTTGGTAATGTCATAAAGAGATACTTCATGTTTTGTTTTGGTTTTTGTTTTGGGGTTTTTGTTTTGTTTTGTTTTGTTTTTGTCTTTGTTTGTTAGACTGAGTCTTGCTCTGTCGCCAGGCTGGATTTTTTTTTTTTTTATTTTTTTTTGAGACTGAGTCTCGCTTTGTTGCCAGGCTGCAGTGGTGCAATTTCGGCTCACTGCAACCTCCGCCTCCCAGGTTCAAGTGATTCTCCTGACTCAGCCTTCCGGTAGCCAACTACAGGTGCATGCCACCACGCCCAGCTAATTTGATATTTTTAGTAGAGACGGGGTTTCACCATGTTGACCAGGATGGTCTCGATCTCTTGACCTGGTGATCCGCCCACCTCGGCCTCCCAAAGTGCTGGGATGACAGGCCCTATGTTTTTATTGATCCCTTTTCTAGTAGTAACAATGACTGGGGCAGGAGTATTAAAATCTCCAATTATAGTTGTGAAGATGCCATTCTCTCTTTATTCTGTCAACTTTTGTTTTATATATTTTGAAGCTCTGAAGCTCTGTTATTGGGTGCAAACATATGTATGAATTCGATGTGTTCCTGATTAATCGATCCTTGTATCATTATTACCTTTTATTTTACCTTTTCAGCAATAACATTTTGCATTGTTTTCTAGTGGTTGCTCTAGGGATTCCTGTATATATCCTTTACTTTTCACTCTCTACTTACAGTTTACATTGTACCACATCACCTAAATTTAAGACCATTTTCGTTATATAGATTACTCCCCCCTGCACCCCATCCTTTATGCTATAGTTGTCATATATGTGATATCTACACGTTATAAACCCTACAATACATTATTTATAATTTTACCTTAAACCATCATGTGTATCATAAAGAACTTATAAAGATAAAATAAATATTCCTTAATATTTACCCACATAATTTGTTATTCATTTCTAACCAAAGATCGAGATTTCCCTCTTTTCCTTAAGATCAAAAGACTTTCTGTAGCATATATTTTAATGCAAGTCTGTTGATGAATTCTCTTAGCTTTCATGTGTCTCAAAGCATCCTTATTTCACCTTCATTCTTGAGGAGTATTTTCCCTGGATATAGATACAGAGTTCTGAGTTGAAAGGATTGTTTGTTTGTTTGTTTTTTCTCTCACCACTTTAAAGATCCTGTTCCATTTTCTCCTGGTTTCCATTACTTCTAATGAGAATTTGGTAGAACTTGTGAATGTTCTCTTCTTTTTCGAGTTGCATTTTACTGTTTTCACAATTCACTCATTACTCTGTTTTCAGTACTTTGACTGCAATGTGTCTACATGTGTTTTTTCCTTGTATTTATCCTCCTTGGAATTCACTGAGCTCCTTGAATCTGTAAATTATGCCTATCTCCAAATTTTGGAAATTTCAGTCATCATTTCTTCAAGTAGTTTTTCTTCCCCATTCTCTCCCTTCTCTCCTAGGAGGCCATATACACATTCATTAGACCTCTATATATTGTCCCACAGCTCACTGAGGTGCCCTTTTCATTTTTTGGAAACTTTTTTTTTCCTCTTGGTTTTTCAGAAAGGATAATTTCTATATATCTGTAAGTTTGCAACTCACCTGTCATCTACAATGTTATTAAGATCATCCAATGGAGATTTTACTTCCGATGTTGTTTTTCAGTTTAGAACTCACACTTAGTTCTTTACTTACACTTACAGCTTACACAGTCCTTGATTTATGATGGTTTGACTTATGATTTTTCAACTTTACACTGGCTTTACTGGGACATCACCCCATCCTAAGTCAAGGAACACCTGGGTTTATTGGGCTATTAAATGCATTTTCAAATTACCATATTTTGACTTACTGCTGGTTTGTCAGGACTTAACCACAGTAAGTCAAGGAACATCTATAGTTTCTGTTTATCTTCTGAAATGTCCTATTTTAAAAAATCATAATCAGTGAGCAGTGAGATGGGTTTTAAAAAAATTGTTAGGTGGCTGGGCATGGTGGCTCACACCTGTAATCCCAGCGTTTTGGGAGGCTGAAGGGGGCAGATCGCTTGAGGTCAGGAGTTTGAGACCAGCCTAAAGTGGGCATGGAGAACCCATCTCTACAAAAAATACAAAAATTGGCTGGGTGTGGTGGCACATGCCTGTAATCCCAGCTACCTGGGAGGCTGAGATGGGAGGATTGCTTGAGCCTGAGAGGTGGAGGTTGCAGTGAGCCATGATCATACCACTGCACTCCAGCCTGGGTAAATAGGAGCAAAACCCCACCAAAATAGATAAATATATAAATAAATAAATAAATAAATAAATAAATAAATAAATAAATAAAGTGTTAGGAGCATGCTTTTTTTAATTTTATTTTATTTTTTTACACAGCATCACTCTGTTGCCCAGGCTGGCGTGCAATTGTGTGGGATTATGGCTCACTGCAACCTCCACCTCCCAGGCTCAAAACAATCCTCCCACCTCAAGCCTCCCAGGTAGCTGGGACTACAGGTGCATGTCACAATGCCCAGCTACATTTTTTGTATGTTTTGTAGAGACAGAGTTTCACCATGTTGCCCAGGCTGGCCTCAAACTCCTAGGCTCAAGCAAACCACCCACCTCAGCCTTCCAAAGTGCTGGGATTACAGGCAGAAGTGTGCTTTATCTCCTTAAGAATATTTTTTTTAAATATTGTGAATTACTGGGGTCACCTCAGGGGTTGGATTCTCTTGAATGCTTTTTTCCTTGAGTATCAGGACAATTCTTGTTTCTTTTAGTAATCTAGCATTATATCCTGGACACTGTCCATAATGAGTTCTAGTAGCTTTGGCTTCTTGGCTTCTATTATATTTCTCCAAAGACGGATCATTGTTTGTTATTGTTGCTGCTGTTGTGGTGGTGGTGGTGGTGGTGGTGGTGGTGACGATGATTTGTTGTCTTAGTAGACAACTAACCTAGCTAAACTCACACTAAGTCTCCCCTGTATTAGGTACCCAACTGCACTCAGACTCTGTTTCCACGGTATTGGGCATCAGACGAAACCTCTGCTCAGTTCTTTTCTCAGACTCTGCCTCGTGTATTAATAGCTCTGGGGTCAGCCAGAGATTTGGGCAGAGTGTACAGGCCAAACACAGGGCTCCTCCACATGGTGCTTCTCTGCTCCCAGGTGATACCCCTCCTGCTTTCCCTCTCCCGTGGCCACCCCAAAGCCTGCTCTCTGGGTCTCTGAGTTTTGGTCACCCAGCACGGCGTCCTCTGTGGCCCATGCTCACATGCAAGAAACTCACCTAGTGCCGGTCCCTTCTTCCAGGTGTTAACCCCCTATGGTTTCTGCCTCTACTGCTTAGTCCCTCATACCATCAGAAGGTTTTGTTGTTAGTATTTCATCCTGGTTTCATAGGTGTCATCTGTGGGAGGGTTGATCTGATAGGAGTGACTCCACCATTGCTGAAGGCAGAAACTGACTTAAGTTTTAACAAGATCCCTGGGGCCAACACTACGGCAAGTTTTAACAAGATGTCCTGGATGACAGTTTCACTGTCCCCTTGTGAGTGACCCTAAGCCAGAACCTCCCAGCTAAGCCACCAGCAGTAATTTGGTATGTAGTGACAGATAACTGAGACTCTACTCCCCACTTTCCTTCAAGTGTTGTTGCCTGTCCAACCCATCCTCTCATTCATGGGACCTGATGCAGTTATCATAGGTGACTAAAAAGAGGATTTGAAGAATACGTCCACAAACTCTGTGATACTCCCCTTTCAAGAGGTGTGGCTGATCCCTCTCCCCTTGAGTGGAGTCTAGACTTAGTAACAAATAGAGTTCAGCAGAATCCGTAGGCTGTAACCAAGGGGCATGGTTTCTTTCAGAGAAGGCAGCGTGTGTCTTGGGTGCTCTCTCTTCACCTTCTTGCACTTGTTTCCCCTTTCTCCTTTCCTCCCCCGCTTTCCTCCCTCCCTCTCCTTTTCCCCACCCCTCACTCTGTCTCCCCACACACATAGATCCCCTGCCTCTTCTTAATTTCGCTTCTCTCCCCTCATCCCCCCAAAATAGATCACTGTTTTGCAGGAAGCCCTGCTATGAGCAGCCCTGCAGAGAGGCCCACGTGCTGAGGAACTGAGCTACTTGCCAATAGCCACGTAGCCACGTGAGTAAGCCTGGAAGTGGATCCCTCAGCCCCAGTTAAGTCTCAGAGGCTGCTGTCCTGGATGACAGTTTCACTGTCGCCTCGTGAGTGACCCTAAGCCAGAACCCGTCAGCTAAGGTTTAAGCCATCGGGAGTAATTTGTTATGTAACGATAGATAACTAAGACTCTCCTAATATCCCCTTAATGCCCAGCAGTCTACAGCGTCACGGTGAGATTTCCTCCAAGCCTACTCTTCTGAGCAGCATTGTCTTAGTAAATGGCACCAAAAGTCACCCAGGGAGGCATTGTCGGGTGGATCATCAATCCCACAAGTAATATGAAGCCTCTAAATATTCACAACCATGAACAGACACCAATCTTAGAGGAAAGATGAAGTAACAAGAGTCAAAAAAGGACTCTGCAGAGAGCTGCTCAAGTTCTGAGAAGCAAACCAAGGGCCAGTGGCATCCTGAGCCTGGGGAGGGGAGCATTTAAAGCAGCGGGAGATCCGACAGCATCAATGGAGAGCTAGCCCCTCAGGGTTCTTAGTTGCACACAACAGGAACAGACTGGCTGATGGAAGCCCAGGGGAAACCAGCTAGAGGGTATACCACAGGCGTACCTTGGGCCTCACACTCAGTGGGTAGTGGGTGCATCTGATTGGTAAAGCCTGGGTTAGGTGCCCATGCCATAGCTGCAAGGGAAGCTGGGAAAGCCCAGACATTTTTCACTCCTCTTTTGGGAGGGAAGCTCCCCATCAGGTGAGAGAATTGCATGTGCAAAGGTCCTGGAGCTGGAAGGGGCATGGAGAGTACTGGGCTGAAAGGTTGGTGTGACTGCAGGGATGGGGATGCCACGCACCGATGCTGCGGAGGCCAGACGGTGCAGGCCTCATGGACCTCAGAGGGGTTTCATCTTCATCCTGAAAAAGCTGAGAACTCACTGACAGATGTGAAGCCAGTGCTGCACATGCATGCACAGACATGTATTTGTATGAGAGACACAAGCTCATTGCATTTTACAGAGTTATTTCTGGTTTCTTTGTGGAGAAATTATGTGGGGAGCCGAGTGGATACAGTAAGACTAGCAAAGGGTGGCTGGAGTTGTCCTGTGAGAGATGACTAGCCTAGATGACAGCAAGGGCAGTGTCATGGAGCCGATATAGAGGGTCCATTTAACAGATCTAAACCATGCAGAGAACTAACCAGACACCATGAATGGCCGGAAGGAAAAGGGCAAGAGATGTATCCCCCACCCTTCAGCTCTCTTTGACATGTGGGCGTGTTCCACCTACTGCAGCTGGGACTTGGGTGAGCATCCAGCCCTGGCACGAGATCACAAGCTCAGTTTTGGATGTGTGCATTGGCGCATCCAAGTGCAAATACCAAAAAAGCAGGTGCATCCAGGTGGAGGCATGCCAGGCACTGAGGCTGGGGAGGCCAGCCAAGAGGCCAGGCACAGTCACACTCCAGCTCAGCCTCCAGGCCAGTAGATGGCTAAGCCTTCTCCTATGCCAGGATGTCTTGGCAAGGCTGGGGCACTCCTCTGTGTCCTCACCAGGACCCTCCTGGCTTTGGTCCCTATCACCTGAAGGAATGTCTGGAGACTAGACGCTGCTGGCTGCCCTCCCAGCAGCCATTCCCCCTCTTTTTTCCTCAGTGGACTCTCACTTGTTGTAGAGTCGGGGTCTCACTCTGCTGCCCAGGCTGGAGTGCAGTGGGGCCATAATAGCTCACTGCAGCCTCAAACCTCCCAAGGCCGCACTCTCCCACTTCAGCTTCCTGGCAGCTTGACTACAGGTGCATGCCACTGTGCCCAGCTAAAATTGTCTTATGTTTTATAGAGATGGGGTCTCACCATGTTGCCCAGGCTGGTCTCAAATTCCTGGTCTCAAGCAGTCCTCCTGCCTCAGCCTCCCAAAGTGATGAGTTTACAGGCATGAACCACCATGCCGGCTAGAACCCCCTTTTTGTTCCAGCCTCGGTCCCTCCCTCATCACTAGCCACATGGCTCAGGGCATGGTGACTCCCATCCCCAAATCAACAGGTGGCCCTAACTGGTTCAAATGCAGCTGCATATGTGTTCCTGGGGCAACTGTTAGTGATCCGAGCAGTCCATGGCCCAAATGGCCCAGTCAGACCAAAGGGAAGGTTTTAGATTTTATCCACAGAGGAGGGGCCTCTCTTTCCTTGAGCAGGAACAAGGAAGTATGTGATCCCAGCGGACACTGACAAACATTCTCTAGCACACAGGCAGCAGCCTGAAGCCAGAGCCAAGACTTGAGGTTGAAAAGAGGCTGGGGCCTGGGTGACAGCTCAGGACAGTGAAGCCACTAGAGGGGGCACGATAAGGATAGCTGTAGCCACACTGGGAGGGACAGTTGAGAAACAGTTATGATCAGACTGGGAGTGTCAGTGAAGGGAGAGGGAGGCCGTCCTGGGAGGGACAGTGAGAATGGTAGTGGCCACACTAAAGAGGGTCAGCAGAGGGCCAGTGGTGGCTCCCCTCTGGGACATTCAGGGACTGGAGCCACAGCTGCAGCCATGGGAGAAGCTGCCACACCAGCAGTGGACGGCCACCTCCTGGGGCATGTGCCCAGCTAAGCTGCAGGCCCTCAGGTTTCTGAAGGCCAAGATGGCCTGCTCTGAGGCCTGGGCATTGCTCCCTCCTGGCACCCAGCCCTGACACTATTGCCCCTACCCGCCTCACCCTGAGGGTCCCATGAAGCCTCAAGGGTCCCAGGGTTGGACAAACTGCCCCACATGACACAAGGCATTCTCCACGCCATGAGCCACACAGTACTCCAACCCTTCTGCAGGGTCAAGGAGCAGCCTGCGTGACCTGAGGCATTGCCGCGTGCATTCCATCCCCTGCTTTCCCCAGAGCCACTGTCTCCTGGGACTGCAGCCTGGACATCCCCTCCTCCACTCACTAGCTACACCCCCATCTACAGCACTTTTCTGGCAGGGGGGGGGGGGCAGGAGTTGCACAAAAACAGTTCATCCAGTCCAGACACACATCCTGTCCCTACAGGAGCTCACAGTCGCTATCACCCTCAATGGATATCTGAGGCTGGCAGCATATTCCCAAGGCTCTGCATGCAGCCTAAGACCACCTCCCTCCAAGGGCACACCAGCAGAGCAGTCAGCCACAGCCCAGCTGACCCCTGGGAGAGGTGCCGCCCTGACCCCTGACCTGCTGTGAAGGTGGCTCACAGTCCCCTTCGGTCTGGCCTTCCCCCACTTGCTCGCTCACTTCCCACAGACAGCTTGGCTTCACCCTGGGCGTCCCTGCTGGGCCCCTGGGCACCTTCTGTGGCTTGGGAGACCTGCTGCCAACTTGCCCCCAGGAGGGGGCTGCCTGTGGCCTGGCGGGGGCCCATAGCACAGTGGGCAGCACCACAGCTGTGGGAAAGCGCCCACTCTCCTCTGCCCCGGCTACCTCAACTGCCTGTCCTGGGCCAGCATGGGACGAGGGGAGAACAGGAGACCAGAGCTGGGGAGCAGCCAGGCCAGCCAGACTGGGAGAGGGCTGTGGTGGGAACCCAGGGAGGAGAGGAGATCTCCCCACTTCCAGACCCCAACTCTTCCTCCCGAGGTGCTGAATCCAGGTTTGCTGCCCGGGAGGTCCTGCCCCTACCTAAAGCAGGGATGGACATACCTCTCTCAGGAGGCCCCAGGCCTCAGAGCCACAATAAGGGGAGGGGAGAGAGGAGAGGACCATGAGGACCGGCCAGCGGGCCAGTGTGTGCCCTGTCATCCCCTGTAGGCTGGGCGGTGGGGTTTGCAATTCTTACAGTAAAAAACTGAAAACATGCTGGAAGGAGATTGATCTCCAACAGGATCACGGGACTTGTCAAGGCCCCTTCACTTGCTCTCTAGGCGTCGCGGTTTTTCAGCTGACCGCAGTGCCGCCCACCACCACGTGTCCGCACACGCAGTGCAGGCAATGGTGCACACGGCGGCCCCTGCTCCCCCATTTCTAGGCTTGTGTGGGACCCGCAGCCCAGTGTACATGCCCCTTTCTCTTGCAATGGAAGTGGGGTGCACTCCCAAGGGCCCCCTTCCCCTCCCCAAGGCACACACTCCCCAGCCTCCATGCAGGTTGGCCACTCACGCTCTCTGGAAATGAGCCAAGGACAACAGGAGCTGCCTTCCCAAGGTTGCCCCAGTCCCCACCAGGTTACTGGACAATGTGGGTGCAAAGATCCCCCTGCCGCCCGCCTCCACAGCCCAGGAAGACTCTGGACTCAGCCCATTCCCTCGTGTCGGAGTGGCCTGGGCTGCCGAGGCAAATGACCACAAACCGTGTGGCTTCAGCCAACAGGAATTGACTCTCCCAGTTCTGGAGGCCAGAATTGAGCGCTTCCTCCGGTGGCTCTGGGGGAGGATCCTCCCACCTCTTCCAGCTTCTGGGGGCCCTGGGCACTCCCCACCTTTGCCTCCACATGGCCTTCTCTGCCTCTCTGTCTCCTGTCTCTTCTAAGGAAACTGTCCTTGGATTTGGGTCCCCCTGGATCCTCTAGGTTGCTCTCATCTCCACATCCTCAGTTTAATGACATCTGCAGACACCCTTTTTTTTGCATATAAGGCCCTATTCACAGGGCCCGGGTGTTAAGATATGGACATATCTTTCAGGGGGCACCAACCAGTCACCCCACAACATCTCAACAGCCCAGGCCCCAGCCTGCACAGCCAGAGCCCCGGTGAAGGGACAAGCTTGGGCACCAGGACACACAGCCGAGGCCCACCCGGAGCTTCCCTGCCCTGCTGTGGGAAAGGGGCTCCGAAGCTGTCCCTGCACTGGGCCCCCTGGGGGCCCTGCTCCCTGCAACCGGGAATTTCCTGAGCAGCGTCCTGGCCCTTCCTCTATGCCCCGGATGGACAGCTTTTGTTCTGGGAGCACAGGCCTGCAGAGCGCTCCTTGCTGCGGGCTAAGTGCTCCTGGCCAGGGCCCAGGGTCTCTGAAGAAAAGAAACCTCTGAGCTCTGGTTCAGAGGCCAAGGGGGCTCCCACCTCGTGCTTGGTTCCCAGTGGCCGGGGCTGGGATATGTGATGTGGCTGATTTTTCCCTATTGCTTTTCTTTTACGGTCTTTTTCATACACTTCACTATTTGTTAAGGATCTCACAATTGTCAACAGAGCAATAGCCCAACCAGCCTTGGATTTCAATCCCGGCTGTACCACGTGGAGCATGACCCGTTGGAAAAGGACAAACTCCAGGTGCGATCCCCTGCGGTAACCTGAGGGAAAGCCAGATGCACCCAAAAGGTCTTGGCTTCTTGCACTTCCCTCACCTCCCTTTTCCCCTCCTCGTGTCTCCACACCATCCTCCGAGTCACCTTTCACCTCTTCCCCACTTTCTGATCCTTGCCATCCTGGGTCACCAGGGATGCTCCTTTACTGAATGACCGTGGCCGGGCCACTTGGTGCTAGCTGCCCTGCAGAGGTCCCGGGGATCCCAGCGAGATGAATAACTGAATGAATGGACGTAATAATGCCCAGGGGTCTAGCCCATTAGGAGGTGTTCTGTCAACGCGGGTCTCTCCCCTGTCCCCTTCAGGAACCGCGGTGCGCTGACCACTTCGACCCCAGCCTTCGGAGTAGCCCAGACAGAAAGCGGAAGTGCCTCGGGGCGCGTGGGGAGCGAGGCCAGACGCCCCTGCGGGGCTGGCGCGGGGCGGGCCGCCATCCCGCCGCGCCGCGCCGCGCATGCTCCATGCCCCCCACCCCCCCTCCCCGCGCCCCGTTCCCACGCTGCCGCCGCCCCGGCCCCGCCCGCTCCCTGCACCGGACGGAGACTCCCCTTCAGGACGTTCCTCGCGAGCGGTACCCAGAGGCGAGGTCGAGACACGCCTGGGAGCCCCCATCCCCGCCCCCGTTTCCTGGGGACGCGGCCTCCGAGGGCTTCTCGGAGGAGGTGGCGGCCTTGGCCTCGGGCTGCCGGGGGCGGGAAGGGAGGCCGACTCCCAAGGCCGCCCGCCGAGCCCAGGTAGGAGGGCCGAGCTGGGCCGCAGGGGTGCGGGTAAGCGGATAAGGGGCCCGTCTCGGCAGGGTGCAGGTGGCGAGGGGGACGAGGGAGCGGCGGCGGCGGCGACAGGCAGGGACGCCCTGGGAGGCGGGCTAGCACTGAGCAGCCGGACCAGCCCTCGGGGCCGCCCCGTACCAGGGGCGCCAGGGGAGAAGAGCCATCCAGGGCTGGGCGCTGGGAGCCGCGGCCCGTGTTTGTCAATTTCTCTCCTGATTGGTTTCCAGCCACCGGTCCCGAGGCTGGCTAAAGAGCATCCCGTCCTGATCCACCTGGTGAGTTTGGATTTTGCACTTCTGGGTGTGAGAGTGCTGGGCAGACTGGTATTGTGAGGTTGTGGCACTGCTGCCCAGGCACCGGCCCTGAGGGTCTCCGGATGGGGGCAGGATGCCCAAAATTGTGCTCCAGGGGGTATCAGGTGGGGGCTGGTGCCTCGCGGTGGCGCAGGGTGTTGACCAGGTGACTGGCATACCACGGAAAAGCATAAGCTTAGCCAAGCCGAGGAGGAAGCGAAGGGCCTATGGAAGGTGGTGGGCAAGGGTGAGAGAAGGAGCCAGTCGAGCTGGGCAGAAAGCAGCGCCCAGCGCTTCCCTGCAGGGCTAGTTGCGACTGATTCAATCCCACAGATACCTCCTAAGCAAGCATTTGAGATCTGCCAGGGACACGGCAGTAGTAAGCCCTGCCCTGTGGTTCTCATTCTAGTGGCTGAGCACAGACAATAAGCAGAAAATGTTTTCCATTAGTAATTACAGAGTCTGTTAAAAGGCAGTAAGAGCTGGGGAAGGGAGGTCTGGTTGCCAGTTTAGGTGGTGTGGTTAGAATAAGTCTCATTTCAAAGGCAACATTTCTACCAAAACTCCAAGGTGGTAAAAGAGCGAGGCATGTGGTTATGGTTTGGGAAGAGCATTCTAGGCACAGGGAATCCACTGTGCAAAGGCCCTGAGGC
This sequence comes from Papio anubis, assembly GCF_008728515.1. NCBI lineage: Eukaryota > Metazoa > Chordata > Mammalia > Primates > Cercopithecidae > Papio > Papio anubis. The sequence goes on along the minus strand of NC_044996.1, from coordinate 2,125,410 downwards.
AGGAGTGGCCTGGCTCAAGGGAGCAAGAGTGTGGCAGGAGCGGAGGGAGGTGCAGAGGTGGGAGGAGGGTTGGGCAAGGTCAGGAAGGGCTGTGTGAGTTTACTCTGAGTGACACGGGCATCCCAGGGATAACTGTGAGCAGAGCAGGACAGGACCCGACCCGCCTCTTAGAAGGATCCCTTAGCAGCGTTGGTGGCCCCCTTTTGGCTAGGTTAGCCTCTGCCCCCAGAGGGCAAGGCCTGCCCAGCTGCAAGGAAGCTCCTCAGAGGACTTTTTCAGGCTAGGCTGCATGGAGGGCCCTGGTCGACCCATGCAGCACCCAGGCCAGGCCTTGGCTCTGGGTTTCTCCAGTTTCCTTCTCCAGCCGTTCTGCCAGGTGGGCAGCAGGTAACTAGGGCCTCAGGTCAAGGAAAGCTGGTGGGGCTGAGAAAAGCAAGATCTCCCAGGATGGAAGAAACCCAACCAAAGTGGCCATGCCTGTCCCTTGTTGTGGATGAAAAAGCCCCAATTCCTGCTCCCACTGAGTGGGACTGCTGGATGCTTTTCTGAATGTTGTTTGTCTGTGTGGGTTCCTTTTTCTTTTTCTGGGAATATCTCCCCATCTAGTGGTCGTCTTAAGGCATCCTGCTGGAGCCAGCTCTCCCCTTGGTTGACCAGGCTTCCTTGCCAGCAGTGGCCCTGCACTCATCCCCTTCCCGGCCCTCCCCGCGTGGAGCACCCTGCATACTCAGTTCCACCCATAGGCTAAGGTCCATAAGCAGGGGTCTCAGGTCCGAGGCCCCTCACAGAGGTGGAGCAGCCATGGAGGGACTGGCAGTGGCACGGGTCACCCAGGTTGATGGGCCTTCCTGGCTTCTTACCTGAGGCGCCGAGGTCTGGTGGATTCTCACCTACGTGCCCAATGCTGCGCCTCGGGGGAGCCTGGCTTTGGAGCCCAGGATTATCCTTCTGCTTGGCTTCTGCTCTGCTGGTCCCCAAAGGTCACAGGGTCTTTCTGGTCCAGCTGGAAGAAGCTGCTCTCTAGTTTCACCACGCGCCTTCCAGGTGCTTCTGTCCTCAGACGCGCAGAGCAGTGCCCGCCTGGGTGTTACTTAAGTTCTATGGGCACAGAGTTTGTCGTGTCTTTCTTTCCAGGAGTTGAAATTGTAGATGATTTTCAGGAACTAGCTCTCAAGGATAGGCACTGCTCTGCGTGATGGCTTGGTGTGACCAGCACCTCTGCTGGGTCTTCCGATGCTGCACTTGAGTGCGGGTCTCTGTCTCTGGGCGGACTCCCGCCGATGGGGTGTTCACTCAGGGGGTCACCACTCAACAGTGTTGTGCTCCCTTGGGGCTCAGACCCGCCTCAGTACATCTTGGGGTGGAGGGACTAGAGATAACTCCTCCCCCTTTCAACTTGTCCAAAACGGGTAGTGAACTTTCAGTACTGTTATGGTAGGGAAAAAAATGAGCTTATGTTGCTTTTCAAAACAATAATTTTATACTAGTCTGAAAGCACTGGCAAATTATCAGTAGTACCTCCCCCCGCACCTTTAGTTTTACAGGACTCCCAGTGACTGACAGTGTGTTATAATGAAATGAGGTGTTGCCCGCGGACATTAGAATGATTTTACCTTACAGGAACATTTCTATTTCCTCCTTTTTGATTGAGGTGAGATTCACACAACATAAAAATTAATTTTTTGAGACAGAGTCTCACTCTGTCGCCCAGGCTGGAGTGCAGTGGTGCAATCACAGCTCGCTGCAGCTTCAACCTTCCCAGTTCAAGCCATCACCCCACCTCAGCCTCCCAAGTATCTGGGACTACAGACACATGCCACCACGCCAAGCTAATTTTATGTATTTTTTGTAGAGATGGGGTCTCACTATGTTGGCCAGGCTGGTCTCCAACTCCTGAGCTCAAGTGATTCACCCACCTCAGCCTCTCAAAGTGCTGGGATTACAGGTGTGAGCCACCACGCCTGGCCAAATTAACCATTTTAAAGAGAACAATTCAGAGGCCATTTAGTACATTCACCATGTTGTGCAGTCACCACCTCTATCTAGCTCCAGAACATTCTCATCGCTCCATAAGGAAACCTCTAGACCCATTAGCAGTCACTCCCCATCCCCCCAGACCCTGGCACCCACCAATCTGCCTTCTGACACGATGGATTTACCAGATCTGGACAAACATGTTTTATGAGAGTTAAAGTTTCTATGGATGGCAGGACCCTGGGATAGATGAAAGGCTCAGCTTTTTGTTCTGTATAGCTCTGAACGAGAGAAGGCTGCCAGGCGGGGCCACACAGGGGTTAGACCCGGAGACAGGGAAACAGCAGCTGGGGCTGGAGGGGCCAGCAGAGGTGGGTGGCTAGGTTTCTCGGGCTTCCTTTGGATTGATTGAGTTGCATAAGTTTTCAGGCTCCAGGGCATAGGGGCTGTCCCTATTTGTCTGGTGCCTTGGCCCCAGAGTGTGGGGGCTCAATGAGGCAGGGGCCATTTGGATGTGTGTTTGGTGGCCCCAGAGAAAGGGAAATTGTAGAAAAGTGGTGGGAGTGGGGACTTAGCAAACTGCCCTCGAAGGGCATAGAGATGAGAGGTTTTAGTCACTATTTCAAAACTAGGTCAAGACAGCTCTTGGGAAATGTGATGTTACATCACAAAATGGAATCATACAATATGTGACCTTTCAAGTCTCCATCTGGCTTCTTTCACTGAGTAGTGTCCTCAGGGTTCATCCACATGGTAGCATGTGTCAGAATATCCTTTCTTTCTATGGCCAAATACTCTTCCATTTTATATATATAGACTCATGGTGTTGGTCCATCCATCCATCAATGGACATTTGGGCTGCTTCCACCTTTTGGCTGTAGTGATTAATGCTGCTGTGAACACGGGTGCACAAAGGTTTGTGTGAACCACCTCTTTTCAATTCTTTGGGGGTATATACCCAGAAGTGGAATTGCTGGGTCATGTGGTAACTACGTTTAACTCACTGACAAGCCACCAGTCTGTTTTCCATAGTTCTTTTTTTCTTCTTCTTTTTAATCACCATCTTGCCTTTTTTGTGTCAGCTTTTTTCTCTTTCTCTTTGTGAAAGGTTTTAAAGTAAGTTGCATGTCATTCCCTCCCCCAAATGCTTCAATATTCATTTCTTTAAAAGGGACATTTTCTTCCATGACCCAGTGACACTATCCATCCAACATAAGAACAGTAATGATCCCCTACTGTCTTCCGAGGGCCACCCCATAGTCCCCCCCCCCCCCAGTGATCCCTAATGCCTTTGACGACTCTCTCATTTACGCCAGCATCTAATTGATGACCCCTCTTGCACTTGGGTGCTGGGCCCCTTAAATCTCTTTTCATCTGGAACAGCCTCTCTCCCCAGTCTCTTTTCTCCCCCCATGACACTGATTTGCAGAGGATACTGGACCCGTTGCTCTATGGAACAGCCCACTTTCTGGGTCAGGCAGGTTGCTTCAAATCCAGTCATACTGCTTTGGTAGGCTACCTTCCTACTGCATCCTGGCAGCAGGACTGTTCCACCCTATGTCCCACTGCTAGGTTAGATTACTCTCTTGCAGCCCTCAAATAATCACAGGATGGCATTTTAATATGTGATACTCCTTTCTCTCTCAGTCTTTAACCTAATGGTTTAGCATCCATTCCACCCTCAGGGATTCAGAACATCAGCTTATGTATCTTGGACCAATGTTGGCTGGCAGGTCATCATGGATGATAAGGGACTTTGGAGCAATTTAAATGCCAGGTGAATACTATAGCTGTCCTTCTCTATGCTCCTGGGACCCTGTCCCCTCTCCCTCTCTCCTGTGGTGTTGTTGGCACAAACAAACTGTTGTAGTCACCCATTGGAACATCAATAAAAGCTTGGAGACCAACAAAATGGAAATCCCAGGCAGAGAAGCAGAGAAACCAGGAAGTAGCTGGTGGGGGTGTGTGCTGAGAAAGGAACAATCTTTTACCCCCCCTGTCCTAGTCCTCCTGTGTTGCTGTAAAGGAATACCAGAGGCTGGGTAATTTATAAAGAGAAAAGGTTTCTTTAGCTCAGGATTTTGCTGGCTGGAAAGTTCAAGACCGGGCATCTGCATCTAGTGAGAGCCTCAAGCTACTTCCACTCAGGGTGGGAGTCGAAGGGGAGCTGGTGGCACACGTGCAGAGATCACGTGGCCAGAGGGGACGCAAGATGAGGGGAGGGGCCAGGCTCTTTTTAACAACCAGCTCTCACAGAGCAGGACTCACTCACCCCTGAGGGAGGGCATTAATCTGTTCATGAGGGACTCACCCCCATGACCCAAACAACTCCTATGAGGCCCCACCTCCAACATTGGGATCAAATTGCAACGTGACGTTTGGAGGCTCAGATATCCAACCCACAGCACTGACTGTCATCTGGCATTGAGAACTGATATGGAGAAGTCCTGAGGCCAAGATGAATTTTGTCCACTTTGTCAATTTCATGTTCCCTACTCTTAGCCTGAAACTCAACTTCCTGCTTTCCCCCCAGGGTCCCACATGGTGTCATCCTATGCGCCTGTTCCCTAATTTTCAGCACCATGAATGCCAAATGCAGGACCATCTGAGGGCCAGGGTATGTGCTGTGTCATTGGCTGGCTACTCTCTTTGCGACTCTCAGCCTCCAGCTCTCCGCCTGAATGTCACCCCTTCAGAGAGCACCCCCACTACCGTAGGTCCCCCTTGATTCTGCACTGCCCTCACCTCTCTTCTCTTCCTTGAAAGCAAGTCTCATGTCACAAGGGGAGGTGATACGTGTGCATCTGGAGTTTCCTTAAGAATCCCAACCTGGGGGAAGAGGATTGGCAGTGGAGCTTCTAGGAATGGCTGAAAAGTTGGGGTCGGGGGCACTGGCCACATGGGGAGACAGCTAGGAAAAGCAGCAAAAGAAGAAAGGAAAGAAGGAATGGGCTCCCTTGAAAGCCTGGTCAGGCAAGTGCCAGTATGGGAAGTGGGCATGGCAGCTCAGTTGCAGAAAGTGTCCTGGGTTTGAATGGTGCCCCCTAAAAAGACATATTGAAGTCTCAACTCCTAGTATCTGTGACTGTGACCTCATTTGGAAAGGGAGTCTTTGCAGCTGTAATCAAGGTAAGATGAGGTCATACTGTAGGAGCAGGGTGGGCCCTAATCCAGTGACTGGCATTCTCAACAGACCAGGGAAATTTGGACACAGACACACACTCAGAGAGGATGGCTGCACGAAGACAGAGGCCGAGAAGGATTGCTGGCAACCACCAGAAGCTAAAAGAGGCGAGGAAGGGGCTTCAGTGGAGCGGGGACCTCCCAGCACCTGGATCTTGGACTTCTGACCTCCAGAACCAGGAGAGAAAAATGTGTGTTGCTTGAAGGCCCCAATTTGTAGTGCGTGTTATGGCCGCCCCAGGAAGCCATACAGAAGGTCTGATGGTCAGGTGCCCTTGGTGAAGCTGCAGGAGTGAGAACACCACAGGTGGCTGCTGTGCTTCTTATTTCACAAGAAAAACTAAGCAGGGTCTTGAAGCAGGTCACAGATTGGCTGCTCCAGGCTGGCCTGGGCTCACAGGGGGCTCTTTGCATTTCCCTTAGCTCCTCTGTGCCCTGGGGATGGCGGCCATTCTTCTGACCACGAGACCCAAGGTGAGTGGTGGCCCCTCTCCCTGGCCTCTCCCCTTGGCAGCCCCTGTCTGCTGCCTTCTCATGCCCGGGCCTGTCCAACTGGGCTGAGCTTAGGCTGCCTTTAGCATCGTTCTCATTTCCTGAGGCCCACAATCTGGGCTTCCTGCCTCTGTCGGCTGTGCTGCCTGTTTTTCTGTCTTACAACTCGTGCAACCCAAGCTTTTCTACCTGCTGAGCCTTCCAGTGCTCCCCCAACCCCACATTTTGTTTCTGTCAGCTCCTTCAGGGGCCCAGGGGGTTGAATTCCCCTGTGGCCACAAGAATGCCTTCTTTTAGGTGCCAGTATCTTTTGAGGACGTGTCCGTGTACTTCACAAAGACAGAATGGAAGCTTCTGGACCTCAGACAAAAGGTCCTCTACAAGCGGGTGATGCTGGAGAACTATAGCCATTTGGTGTCACTGGGTAAGTGATCCCCCCACGACATGCACACACCCAGTCCCACCTACTCTGTCTCTGGGCTCAATTTATTTCTGAGTTTCCTGTTTGTTGGTTGCTATGAGCCCAAGAATAAATGCATTTCTCCATCAGGCCAGTAATACCAGTAATCCATTGCAGGCTAGCCGCCATCTCAGTAAGATGCTTTTTAGCTAAGTGGTCTGTAAATGTTTTAGGTAAATGCTTTGGCCTGTAAGTTTCAGTATCAGACTTATCTTGTATATAAAATCATGAATCGACTAAATGTTTTTCTACTCAAAAGAGAGATGCAAATTCTGCTGGAATATTTATGTGCACTCTTTTAGACTTAATTTGTTTCTATGACAGCTGCATTTTGCATCCATTCCACTTTATAAAATTTAGCAACATCTTTTCCTTCCATTGACCAGGGAGGTCCCACATAAGGACAAAGTGTAGACTTGGATGTCAAGCCTTGAGAAGTCCCTGGAGGAGCTGGGGCAGCTTGGAGCACGCTGCTCTCCCCCTTCCATGCCAGTGCACCCCCACTGCCAGAAGGGGCAGCAATTTTGCCAATTAAAAGGCAAAAGCAGGATTCACAGGCTAGACAGATGGGGGCCGGAGCACTCAGGAATGTTTTCAGGTGGGGCGCAGAACCTCTGAGGGTGCCAGTGACTTGCCCCTGCCTCGCGCAGCTGATGAAAGATGCATGCATGAGACAGAGTGGGACTGGGCCTCTGGTCTTTCTCCCAGTGTGCCCAGCAAGGTTGGCTGCTGCAGCTTAGCTCAGACACTCCACTTCCCAGTGGAAATGGAAACACTCCATTTCCCGTTGCCGCTGGAGGGAAAATCCAGAGGGGCTTCAACATTGAACCCTACTGCCTTTGGGGTTGTGGGGATCTGACTCCACAGATTTTTGCCTCTATAATCTAGCCCCATAGAGGGAAAGCAGCTTCATCCCCTGGATTCCTTCTGACCCTCACCAGGCAGACCTGGGGTTCCAGGGAGGGGTCTGGGATCCTCAGTGGAGTTGGATTATGAAACAGGGCACTTCAGCTTTCGGAGCACATGGCTGTTGGCCTCCCAATACTCCCTGGGGCTTGCAAGCCCTTCTTCTGTCCCTCAGGGTCCCCACACACATTCCCGAGTTCTCATGAGCTTCCTAGCCTCCCTGCAGGTCAGGTGACAAACACAGTTGTCCTCATGGCTCAAATCACCAGCTACTGAAGATCTCCATGCCCACCTGGCCCTGGACGCGCAGGAGCCCTTGCCCTCCTAGAGGGACTCGGCCCTTTCTCTGGGCCTTCCCAGTAGTGCTCTTTAAAGAGTTCTTTATTCTCTGTTACCTGAAGATATTGAGAATGCCCTGAGTTCAGGAGCGATCCTGTCCTTAGCCATAGTGGTCCTGACCTGCTTCATATTCCACGCCCAGGATTTTCCTTCTCCAAGCCTCACCTGATCTCCCAATTGGAGCGAGGGGAAGGACCCTGGGTAGCAGACATCCCCAGAACCTGGACCACTGCAGGATTGCACATAGGTGAGTGAGAGGTGCTCAACGAGCCCCCCGTTGGGGGGAAAAGAAATAGCAGTGGCAAAGGGGGCAGGGGAAGGTATGCTGCCGCTTTGGGTGGGAAATCCTCTTTGGAGGCAGGTGTCAATCTCCAGGTGTCACAGCAGCCCTGCTGTCTCCAGCCCATCCTCCCTCCCCTTCATCTCTCCTGTCTGCCTGTGTGATTACTTTATGTTCTCTGGTCACCTTGTTCCATCCTCCTATGTCCTCACCTCCTGCTCATTCATCTCTCTCATGCCTTGGCATGAGGGTGACACTGCCTGGTGCACTGTCTTTCCAGGTGACAGAACACAGAGCAAGACTTCGACTTCAATGCAGAAGCATTCTGGACGACAACTCCCCGGGGTAGATTCACAAGGTGGCAAGGACGGGCAGGCGGCGAGGTCGTCTGTGCTCCAGAGAGGTTCCCAGGGCTTGGGGCCAAGCTCGGCCGCGGGGCCGCAGGGCCCCAAAGGCGCAGAGAAGCGGTACCTGTGCCAGCAGTGCGGGAAGGCCTTCAGCCGCAGCTCCAACCTCATCAAGCACCGTATCATCCACAGTGGCGAGAAACCTTACGCGTGCCGTGAGTGCGGCAAGCTGTTCCGCCGCAGCTTCGCGCTGCTGGAGCACCAGCGCATCCACAGCGGCGAGAAGCCCTACGCCTGCCCCGAGTGCAGCAAGACGTTCACGCGCAGCTCCAACCTCATCAAGCACCAGGTCATCCACAGCGGCGAGCGGCCCTTCGCCTGCGGCGACTGCGGCAAACTGTTCCGCCGCAGCTTCGCGCTCCTGGAGCACGCGCGCGTGCACAGCGGTGAGCGGCCCTACGCGTGCCCCGAGTGTGGCAAGGCCTTCAGCCGCAGCTCCAACCTCATAGAGCACCAGCGCACGCACCGCGGCGAGAAGCCCTACGCCTGCGGCCAGTGCGCCAAGGCCTTCAAGGGTGTCTCGCAGCTGATCCACCACCAGCGCAGCCACAGCGGCGAGCGCCCTTTCGCGTGCCGCGAGTGTGGCAAGGCCTTCCGTGGTCGTTCGGGCCTCAGCCAGCACCGGCGCGTGCACAGCGGTGAGAAGCCCTACGAGTGCAGCGACTGCGGCAAGGCCTTCGGCCGGCGTGCCAACCTATTCAAGCACCAGGCAGTGCACGGCGCCAGGCGCCCGGCGAAGGCGGAGACCGCGCGGCGGAGAGCGGGCCCTGGGAGCACTGGCCCTGGCAGCGCGCTGGCGGCCAGCAGCCCCTCGCCGCCGAGCGCGGCCGCCAGGCCTTCCAGGCCCAGTCGCCGCTGACTCCCCACGGGGCCGGTCTGCGTGGGGGGCCTTCCAGGGGACGTCGAGGCTCAGCCCCCTTCAGATGGGAAGACTGCCCTCCCAGGGCCTCGATTTCGGCCACAGCCCTGACCTCTTTGGTCATCAGAAGACCGCAGGCAGAGCGTCACCCTGAAGTTGAGAACGCAGGAAGGACTCAAAACCGAGGACTGCCGCCTGCCCTGGCTCCTCCATTAACGGCAGTGCGGGCTGGGAATGGAGGCCCTCTACTCCCTCCTGAGTCCTGGGCCTTGCAACTGAGGCATAGAGACGGCACCTGGGCTACTCGTCCCTGCGCCACAGGTACTATTGTGTGTGTACAGGCGTGTGTGGAGGGGATGCGCGAACCATCCCTCGGATTTGCATCAGAATCGCCTGCTGCGGGTAGCGGGGAGGCCGCGTGAGGCCAGTGAGGCCAGCCAGCCAGGGGCATGCTGGCTTTGAGTTACAGAGGAGTGGTTCATTTCCTCCCTGGGGGTCGTTCCCCTCGTCCTAAGAGTTGTTAGTGTTCCCAGGTAGAAGATACTGAAAGCACTTTAATCCTTTAAGCGCTTATATTGCAGGTGGAGGAGGCGCTAAAGTTAGCACAGAGGCAAGAGACTCCCTAAATGTGGGTACAGGATGGGGGGCTGTGCCAGAAAACTCCCACCTTGTCTGGGTGCCCCCAGCTGCTTCTGGAAGGAGGAGCAGCACCCAGGCCCCATCATCCCTGAGCACCTGTGGTTCTGGGAATGGCTAGCCCAGGCCCTGCAGAGAGGATAAGACCCTTCAGGTCACTCACAATTGGACATTTGTAGCTAGCCACCCTGCTGACTTTGGTTCCCCCCCTGCCCGCCCACTACCTTCTTTCCCCCAGACCCCACCAGCAAAGTGTCCCCTGTCCCCCTGCCCCGCCCCACCACCAGTGCCTAAAGCTTCACACTTACCTGCTCCTCCCCATCAGGCAGCCTCTCTTGTGGCTGGTGACGATTAGGAGGAAAGCCAGACGGGTTAGGAATTTGCACTTAGGCAAAAGAGCAAGCCCAGGAACAAATCTTTCATCAAATGTCTTTTGCATGACATTTTGTAGAATATTGGACATTCCGTTGCTTTGAATGTTTTTGTATTCAGGGGTAATGTACATTGAAAATAGAGACTTTGCCATATCGGAGTATCGGGGAATCACTCCCTAAATAAGAGTTCCCCCAGCCCTCTGAGAAGACCTCAGGCAGGAGAAAGGGGGCCACTCCAGGCCTGCCCCCCAAACCAATGAGTGTGGTGGCAAGCCTGACCCCTCTTCTCCCTACAATGATGCAGTCCACTCCTCTTCCCCTTAGCCCTGCAGAAACAGGGTAGACCCTTCAAATGGCACTTTACTGAAAGCCAAGGGGAATTCTCAAGGAAAAGGCTAGGGGCTGGCAGAGGCAGCTGCTGGCAGGCCTTATCCTAGTCCCCCAGCGCTGTCCCCAGAGCTGGGTTCACGAGCTCTGCCCCTTGGTGCTCTCAGCCCAGCGTCCTGGTCAGCGGCCAACTCCTTCCAGCCCTGTCCCCTCCCAGGGGAGAGGGGGTTTGTCATTCACAAGGCCTGAGGGCAGGTGGGTGGTAGGTGTGGTGGAGGTGGAGGAGGTTCAAAGACAGCTGGCTCCTATCAGGATAGTGTGGGAAGACCGAACATACAGGATTCCCTCGGAGAATACTGCTTGGAGTGCCAGTCACTAGGACAACTCCAGAAATGTTATACACACACACACACACACACACACACACACACACACACACACACAGGTTATATATATATATTTTTTTGAAAACTTCTGGAGTTCTTGTAAGTTGCACTTATACCGTAGCGTCCTTCAGCAGGTCCCTGTCCCCTGTCCTGTGATTGTGTTCTTGTCTGCAAGCCTGTCTCATAAGCCCACAAGTGTGTGTCATGCCTGTCCCCGTGTCCTTGATGCCAGGCCCAGTGCTGGTAATCAGTAAGCATGAGTGAAATGGGTCTTGCAGTCCTAACACCTCAGACTCAGGCTTGGAACCATCGTCGGCTCCAGCCTTGCCTTGAGGCAATCCGAAGCATCTACGACTTTGGATTTTCCAGAAAAAGAAGTATTAGGAATTGTGTATTTGAGGTCCTTGATGAGGCCATTGGGAAGTCTGGGTTTTTCTGCTGTGCAGACAGTCTTTGCAAGGGCTGGCATGGGTCCAGGAACACAATCCTCATGCAGAGTAGGTGCCCGTGGCAGGAGGTCATGCAATTGGGCTCGAGTCTTGCTTCATTCAACTGAACCAGGAAAGAAACAGATCCACGCACTCGGATACCCATTTCCGTCATTCTAGGAGGTAAATGATTTCGTTCCTACAAGCCAGACAGTAGCCAGCTTTCACTAAAGAAGAGTCGACTCCTTAGTATCTTGTCATGCTGTTGGTTCTGATGCATAAGCAAACTCTTTTTAATGGAAGCTCCTTTTTTTTTCCCACCTCAGGACCTATGCCCAAGACTGACTAGATATAGGCAGGACAAGGTACAGGAGTTTTCAACAGAAAGTGGAGTTGCCAGGAGATATGCTGGGCACTTGCACTGTGACTTTGGAGTGCCCGGAAAAGCTCCAGGGTCCCCAGTGCTTACTTAGATAAATGGCATTTAAAATAGTGCAGCCTTTTATCGTTGCTTGGTCTAATTTAGCTCTTCTTAATGACATTCTTACTGAAAGGTGGTCATTGCTATCATTTTCTTTTGGGTGTGGCAGTTAGGTATGCCACGTGAACTGAACGGGTTTCACATGGAATTAAAGTCAGAATGTCCGAAAAGGACATTTGTGTTTTTCCTTCAATGGTGCCTTGAAATTGGGCTCCCTCCCTCTTGCTGTGTGGGGAACTGGGAGGGTAGCCCATGCTTGCTTTGTGATGGACAGCTAGAATGTAAAAGCTTAAACTATGGGGAAAGTCTTGCCTGTTTTCCAAGGCTTCCTCCACCCCGCCACCCAAGAACTTTCCTGGATGCCAACCTGGGTCCCCTCTGCCTTTGGGCTTTTTGCCCTTTGAAACTGTGAATGCTTCAAGAGCCACATAAATGCTCTGGCAGTGTCTCCATGTAACTAGTAACTTGTCCTGGCTGGATTCGTTGTGAAATGGAATTGTTCTCATTTACTTTGGTTGCAAATAAGGAAGGTCTATGAGCATTGGCCTGGAAATGAGCCCTCTAGTGTAGAGGGGCTATTCTGAGGGTTTAAACTACATGGGAAGACGTTGGGTTCAAGGTTATAGGAAAGGCTGTAAGCCTGGGATTGTGGGAAATGGCCAGAGCCAGGCCTTGGGTGTTCCTTGGGGGGTCCCTGTGAAGGTGAGACAGAAAGGCCTTGTGGGTGAACTGCCTCGGGTCAGCCCAGGAGTGCAGGCTTCACTGACTGGTACCACAGGCAGCCACCCGAGGCCACTCAGACACCATGACTCTGAGACCAGAGGGAAGGGAGGCTGGACCTGATCCCCTGTGTTCCCCAGCAAAGTGCCACATCAGTCTCCTGAGAACACAGCTGTGTGTTCTTTCCAGTCGTTTCTGTTTCCAGACTTCAGGCAACATGACAGCTCCCACACTTGCCAGTGTAGTTGCAAGGGCAGCTCTGGAGACAGGAAGTGGAGGTAGAGGGAAAGGAAGGGAGTCCTTGGCTGGGAAGTACTTGGGTTGGGACAGGCAGGGAAGAAGGGAAAGTATGAGGTGTGTTCAGGGAAGCTTAGAAGGGCAGAGAGGTTTTGGTAGGACATGTATGAGCTAAAAGGTCAGTTAGAACCAGAGTGTGGTGAGTCTGGGATGCCATATACAAAAGTCTGGGCTCTAACAGGCTCCTGATGAGAAGCAATTTTCCAAAACATGAAAGAATTATTCTAAGAATGACAAAGGGAAGTTAATGTAAATTGTGACTACCATAGGGTTTGAATTTACACACTGACCACCACAGATTTTATAACTGTAGTCGTCCGGATGGTTGTGATGCCCATGAGGTGTTGGGCTGGGGGCATGATGAGGCTGAGGCAGCATGAGAGGGGGCTGCTTTGACACAAGGGCCCCAGCCACGTGTCTCAGGGGCTCCCACTTGCCATGGGACTTGCAGCTGGTTCCATCTGATGCCAACCCCAGTGCACCTGTCACTGTCTTCACAAAACGGGGGTCCTCCAGGAGTTCTGGACAGCTGCTCTGCAGATTCTTATACACCTTTAATTGAAGTCCTTGGACTTTTGAGAGGAGCGCAGTGCCCTCCTTTTGTGTTCAGGAAGGCCAAACTAGATCCTTCTCCACTACCGGGGAATATTCATGTGGGAAATGGAGGCCTGCTGCAGACCTGAAGGTCAGTGATTGTTTAATCTTTCTTTGACAGCATTATGAAGGTATAATGGGTATACAAGAAACTGCACGTCTTTAAAGTGTACAGTTGGAGGGTTTTGGGCATGTGTGTACACCCATGAAACCTCCCCCATTAATCGAGACAGTGAATTGATCCACCACTCCCAAAAGTGGCCTTGCGCCCCCAGCAACCCCTCTTTCCTGCTCCTCACTGTCCCCCATCCGAACTGCCACTGCTTGGCTTGCTGTCACTATAGATTAATTTCCATTTTCTAGAATTCCATAGAAATGGACTCATACAGTGTACGTCTGGCCTCTTTCACTCAGCACAATTATTTTTTCATCAGATGTTTTTGTGCATGTCAATACTTAATATTTTCATTGTTGGTAGGATCCCATTGTATGGGTGGACCACAATACCTGTTGAATGCCTGTTGATGGACATTTGGGTTGTTACCAGGTTTTGGCCATGACAAATAAAGCTACTGTGAACATTTGTGTACCAGTTTCTGCGTGGACATATGTTTTCATTTCTCTTGGATATATGGCTAGGAGTGGAATTGCTGGGTCATGTGGTAACTCTGTGTTTAACTGTGGGAGGAACTGCCAAGCTTTTCCACAGCAGCTGCACCATTTTATGTTCCCACCAGCAGTGTACAAGGGTTTCAATTTCTCCATATCCTCACCAACTGATAAAGTTTTGATCTGTGACCCCGCCCAAATCTCATGTTGAATTGTAATCTCCAATGTTGAAGGTGGGGCCTGGTGGGAGGTTACTGGATCATGGGGGCAGGGTTCTCACCAATAGTTTAGTACCATCCTCTTGGTGTTGTCCTCATGACAGTGATTGAGTTCTCACGAGAGATGGTCCTTTAAAGATGTGTGGCACCTCCCCCTTCTCTCTCTTGCTTCTGGTCTGGCAGCACGATGTGCCTGCTCCTGCTTTGCATTCCACCATGAGTAAAAGCCCCTGAGGCTTCCCCAGAAGCAGATGCTACCATGCTTCCTGTACAGCCTGAAAAACTGTGAGCCAATTAAACCTCTTTTCTTTATAAATTACCCAATCTCAGGTATTTCTTCATAACAACGCAAGGACGGACTAATACACTAACACTTGTTACTGTCTGTCTTTTCATTATAGCCATCCCAGTGGGTGTGGTGTGGTATTTCATTGTGGTTTTGATTTGCATTTCCCTGATAACTAATGATGTTGAGCATCTTTTCATGTGCCCACTGGCCATTCATATGTCTTCTTTGAGGAAGTATTTGTTCAAGTCTTTTGCCCATTTTTAAAAGAGAATGTTTGTCTTCTTATTAAGTTGTAAGAGCTGTAGACACAAGTCCTTTGTCAGATACGTATTTTGCAATATTTTTCTTCCAAACTCTGGGTCGCCTTTCCATTTGCATAACAGTGCATTTTAAAGAGCAGAATTTGCATTATGTTGATGGAGTCTAAGGTATGGACTTTTAAATTTTATAGTTTGTGCTTTTTGTGTCATACTTAAGAAATCTTTGCAAAACTCAAGTCACTAAGACTTTATCCAGTGTCTTCTTATAAAAACATAGACCTATTTCCTTATAGAAGTTGTATAATCTTAACTCTTACATTTAGGTCTATGATCCATTTTATGTATGGTGTGAAGCAAATTCACAACTCACTTTTTTATATGTGGATACCCAGTTTTTCTAGCACCATTTGTTGAAAAAATTATCTTTTCTCCAGTTGAGCTACCTTAGCCCCTTTGTGGAAAATCAGTTGGCCACATGTGTGTGAGTCTGTTTCTGGACTCTTCATGGTACCTCATCAGTCAGCACTATGGACTGAATGTTTGTGTCCCCTGAAAATTCATATGTGAAAGCCCTGATCCCCAGTGGGATGGTGTATTAATCCATTTTCACACTGCTAATAAAGACATATTGAGACTGGGTAATTTATAAAGAAAAAGAAGTTTAATTGACTCTCAGGGCCATGCGGTGAGGGAGGCTTCACAATCATGGTGGGAGGCAAGGAGGAGCAAAGTCACATCTTACATGGTGGCAGGGAAGAGAGAACTTGTGCAGGGGAACTGCCCATTATAAAACCATCAGATCTTGTGAGATTTACTATCACGAGAACAGCATAGGAAAGGCCCGCCCCCATGATTCAATTACCTCCCACTGGGACCCTCATATGACACATGGAAATTGTGGGAGCCACAATTCAAGATGAAATTTGGGTGGGAACACAGCCAAACCATATCACATGGCATTAGGAGGTGGGGCCTTTGGGAGCTGATTAGGTTTAGATGAGGTCATGAGGGTGGGACCCTCATGATGGGATTGGTTCCCAACAACAAGAGGAAGAGACACTAGGGCTTCCTTTCTCCACTGTGTGTGAGGATACAGCAAGAAGGCAGCTGTGTCCAAGCCAAAGAGAACTATTACCAAGAACCAAATCTGCTGGCACCTTGTCCTTAGACTTTTAGCCTCCAGAACTGTGAGAAATAAATGTCTGTTGTTTAAGCCACCCAGTCTGTGGTATTTTGCTATAGCAGCCCAAGCAAATTGAGACAATGTCTATCTTGATGCCAATGCCACACTCTCTTGACTACTGTAGCTTTGTAACACGTCTTGAAATCACGTACTGTGAGTTCTCCAATGCTGTTCTTCATTTTCAAAGTTGTTTTGTCTACTCAAAATTTGTCACACTTTCACATGAGTTTTAGAATACCCTGCCAATTTCTATGGGGGGAAAAAGCCTACTGGGGTTTTGATTGGATTGCATTGAATCTATAAACCATTTGAGGGAGGATCAATATCTTTAACAATATTGAGCCTTTCAATCTGTGAACATGGTGTATCTCTCCATGTTGGGAGCCGCCTTTAATTTCTCTCAACAATGGGTTGTACTTTCAATGTCTAGACCTTGGATATGGGTTGCTAGAGAACCTACTAGAGTGGATTAAATAATTAGTAGATCCCTACATATGGTTATTGAGTTTATGGGTATTGTTTCAACCATTCCTAGTAACCCTGCATTCTCATTTAGTTATTCATTTATCTAACAGATATATAGACTGAACATTTAACTGTGTGCTGCGATATGAGGATGAGGATGACAGAATTAGGTGTATTTGTTTGTTCCTATGATGTTTTTGTTTAGCCCAGCCCATATTTGACTGCAGCCTCAGCCATAATATAAGACAGAGCTATTTTTTTGTTTCTTTGTCCGTTTGTTTCTTTGTTTGTTTTGGAGACAGAGTCTTGCTCTATCCCTCAGGCTGGAGTGCAGTCACGCGATCTTGGCTCACTGCAACCTCCACCTCCTGGGTTTGAGCGATTGTCATGCCTCAGTCTCCTGAGTAGCTGGGATTACAGGTGCCTGCCACCACATCCAGCTAATTTTTGTAATTTTAGTAGAGACGAGGTTTTGCCATGTTGGCCAGGCTGGTCTCAAACTCCTGGCCTCAGGTGATCTGCCCGCCTTAGCCTCCCAGAGTGCTGGGATTAAAGACATGAGCCACCACGCCTGGCCAGAGTTTTGTTTTGTTTTGTTGTGTTGTGTTTTTGTGTTTTTGTGGGTTTTTTTGACAGAGTCTGGCTTTGTCGCCAGGCTGGAGTGCAGTGATGCGATCTTGGCTCACTACAACCTCCACCTCCCAGGTTCAAGCAATTCTCCTGCCTCAGCCTCCCGAGTAGTTGGGATTACAGGCACACATCGCCATGCCCAGCTAATTTTTGTTTTTTTTTTTTTTTAGTAGAGACAGGGTTTCACCATGTTAGCCAGAATGGTCTTGATCTCCTGACCTCGTGATCCGCCTGCCTCGGCCTCCCAAAGTGCTGGGATTACAGGCGTGAGCCACTGTGCCCGGCCCAGAGTTGTGTTTTATATTATGTGTGTCTGTGTGTCCAAGATGTTTTAGCTGTGTCCAATTTTTTTTTTTTTTTTTTTTTTTTTTTGGAAATAGAGTCTTGCTCTGTTACCTAGACTGGAGTGCAGTGGTTCAGTCATGGCTCACTGCAGTCTTGCCCTCCTGGCCTCAAGCGATCCTCCTGCCTCTACCTTCACCTCCTAAATAGCTGGGACTACAGGCATGTGCCACCACACCTGGCTAATTTTTTTTTTTTAGATGAGTCTCACTCTGTCGTCCAGGCTGGAGTCCAGTGGCATGATCTTGGCTCATTGCAACCTCCACCTCCTGGGTTCAAGCAAGTCTCCTGCCTCAGCCTCCCGTGTAGCTGGGACTACAGGTGCCTGCCACCACACTTGGCTAATTTTGTATTTTTAGTAGAGACGGAATTTCACCATGTTGATCAGCTGGTCTCAAACTCCCGACCTCATGTGATCCGCCCACCTCAGCTTCCCAAAGTTCTGGGATTACAGGCATGAGCCACCTTGCCCGGCCACCTGGCTAATTTTTTAATTATTTTTTGTAGAGATAGGGGTCTCATTATGTTGCCCAGGCTCCAAGAATTTTTAAGTACCATTTTCTGGAAAAGGCTTCTGACAGAACCTCACCAAGAACCAGATCTGCCGGCACGTTGACATTAGACTTTTAGCCTCCAGAGCTGTGAGAGCTCAAATCAAATCAAAATAAGAAAGTAAGAATTATTTTTTTTCATTTTTTTCAATGAAAATATTCCTCACCTACTATATAATGTATTTTCCTTCCATATTCTAGCTGGTTACATGAGAACAAGGTAAGAGAAGGTAGAGAATGACAAAGGAGGAAAGAGGAGAGCACAGGTGAGGAGAAGGAGAGCAGCTTGACTGCAGTGACTGAACACTCAGACCACAGGGTCTCCTCTGGTTATGGAAATGGGATGGAGGAAGAAATAAACACAGCATATCAGTTAGGAAAGTGGCCACAAGTAGTAGAAAACCTGACTATGGTGGATTAAATAATTAGAAGCTTTGTTTTCTCACCTAAGGACTCTGGGGTAGCTTTCTGGCATCGGTTCAGCAGCAGAGCTTTTGGCAGTACTCAGCATCTTTCTGATTTGCTTGACTTTGCTGTGTGATCACAAAATGGCTGCTGAAGCTCCAGCCATCACATATGCATTAGACAGAAGGAGGAAGAGGCAGAGACAGACACTCTGTCCCCTTTTATCAAGGAAGCAGCAGTTTTCCCAGAAACTAGCCTGGCAGACTTCCACTTAGATCTCAGGAGCCAGAACTAGATCATGTGGCCACCCCTAACCTCAAGAGAGGCTGAGAAAGTTGGGGATGGGATGGATTTTCATGACCTATCACCTGGGGCTGAGCCCACTGATGTCTTGAACAAAGTTGGGGTCTTATCCCCAGAGAAAAAGGTTAGGATGCAGATTGGGTGGTGTTATAAGTCAAATTGTATTCCCCAAAAAAGTAGGTTGAAGTCCTAACCCCCAATACCTCAGAATGTGACCATATTTGGAAATAGGGTCATTGTTGATGTAAATATTTAAAATAAGGTCATACCAGAGTAGGGGGCACCCCTAATCCAATATGGCTGCTGTCCTTACAAAGAGAGGAGAATGCCATGCAAAGGAACAGATACACAGGGAGAAGACCATGTGAAGACAGAGACAGGGATAGGAGTGATGAGGCCAGGAGCCAAGGAACACCCGGGGCCACCAGAAGACGGAAGAGGCAGAAGGACCCTCCCCTAGAGCCTCTGGAGGGAGCTCAGCCCTGCCCACACCTAGGTATCAACCTGAGGGCCCTCAGCTCTTTATACCTGAACCCTGGAAGGCTGGGGGTGAGGGGGAGGACGCCAGCCTTGCTCAAGCCCCTCCCACTGGTCGGCATCCTGATTACCATTTACAGATGTGGAAACTGAGGCTTAAAGATGGGAAGGAATTGTCTGGAGACTCACCACTAGCAAGCGGCGACAGATTCGTGCCCAAGTTCCGGGACTCCAGCATTACTGCTCACTCCAGTCAACCAGGGAGAGCAGCTGTGTGAACTCTGCCCCCAAACTAGAGGGAGTCCAGTCGCCTTTACCATTTTCCTAACTTTACCCATTTGGAGAGATGATGCCCATAAGTTGGCCATAACCAAAGATAAAAATCATTTGATTTTCTGGAAAAGATTGTACAAAAGGAAAGAAGCCAAAGGTTAAATCCTGCCTTGAAATTGGGAAAGCGTTTGGTCATCCCCCTCCCCGCCCCTGCACCATCTAGGTTCTCAGCTGGTGAGACTCTCAGGAGCGCTGGGGTTGTGGGCCTTGGAGCCCTGCCACCTGTACTTTCTTCCATCCCTTACCCACCATTGGTCACTCCGGATGCCATGCACCTTCGTTTCCTTTCTGTAAGACCGAGGGGGCCAGGTGTGGTGGCTCACGTCTGTAATCCCAGCACTTTGGGAGACTGAGGCAGGCGAATTGCCTGAGGTCAGGAGTTCAAGACCAGCCTGGCCAACATGACGAAACCCCGTTTGTACTAAAAATGCAAAAATTAGCCGGGTATGGTGGTGCATGCCTGTAGTCCCAGCTACTTGGGAAGCTGAGGCAGGAGAATCGCTTGAACCCAGGAGACAGAGGTTTCAGTGAGCCAAGATCACGCTACTGCACTCCAGCCTGGGCAGCAGAGTGAGACTCCATCTCAAAAAAAAAAAAAAAAAAAAAAGGTGGAGGGGACCCACAGTTCCCCACTGTGATGAAGATGAAAAGAGCCTCCATCCATCCTCTTCTACCCACGCTGGGGTTTCTGCTCCATGCCAGCCCCTGGGCTGGTGCTGGGGAGCAGTGAGCAAGACCAAGTCCTGCCCTCACAGAGCTGGCCTTTTTCCTAATGAAGGGACACACACCAAGAGGAAGGAGAGAAAGTGTGGCTGGAGGGCTGCCTTCTGCGTGGGTAGAAGCGAGGCAGTGGTCAGACAGGGTCTCTCTTGGGGCAGGGGACACTCGAGCAGAGACCCAGTTGAGGTGGATGTTAGAAGCAACGCAGTCCAGGTGGAGACACAGCCAATGCAAGGGCCTTGAGGCAGTGGGTTCGTTTCCTGTGTTGGTTTCCTGCCGTAACAAAGTGCCACAAACTGGGCCAGACAGGGTGACTCACGCCTGTAATCCCAGAACTTTGGGAGGCCAAGGCTGGAGGATCACTTGAGGTCAGGAGTTTGAGACCAGCCTGGCCAACATGGCAAAAAACCCTCTCTACTAAAAATACAAAAATTAGCCGGGCATAGTGGTGCGTGCCTGTAAGTCCCAGCTACTCAGGAGGCTGAGGCAGGACAATCCCTTGAACCCAGGAGGCAGAGGTTGCAGTGAGCCAAGATCGCGCCATTGCACTCCAGCTTGGGCAACAGAGCAAGACTCCGTCCAAAAAAAAAAGAAAGAAAAGAAAGGAGAGAGGGAGAGAGAGAGGAAGGAAGTTGGGAAGGGAGGGACGGGGGAGGGAAGGAAGGAAGGAAGGGAGGGAGGGAGGGAGGGAGGGAGGGAAGAGAGAGACAGGAACCACAAACCAGGTGGCTTAAAACACCAGAAATTTACTCTCTTATTGTTGTAGAGCCAGAAGACCCCTGCCTTGCCTTTTCCAGCTGCTGGTGGCCCCAGACTTCCCTGGGTTTTGGCTGCATCGCCGTAACCCCGGGCTCAGTCTTCAAGTGGCCTCGTCCTCCCACTGTGTGCCTCCACTCTGTGTCTCTCCTAAGGACACTTGTCAATGGATTTAGGGCACACCCGGGTAATCCAGGATGACCCTGTCTCAAGATCTTTAATGTAATTACATCTGCAAGACCCTTTCTCCAAATAAGGTCCCACTAACAGGGGGCAGAGATTAGGACATGAACACATCTTTTGGGGGCTGCCTTCAACCCAGCACAGGCAGGAACAGGCTTGGTGTGTTTGAGGCCTGTGTGGCTGGAGCTCAGTGGGCCTCGCAGGAGCAGTGAGGAGGGATGAGGGTGGCAGGGCCAGGGACAGTCATATAGGGCTCAAGAGGGCATGACAAGAAGTGCAAGGGCTCAGACACAACAGGAGCTGTCACCGTAGCTGACATGCACTGTACATGTGCTATGTACCGGGCCCTGGGCATGACCCACCCTCCCAGGATCACTGTATTGTTTCCATTTTACAGATGAGGAAACTGAGGCCAGGTTGTGAGGTCATTTCTGCCAGTCACAGAGTTGGGGGTGAGGCCTGGCACCCAGGCTGTCACCACTAGCTGAGGCCCCCTCCCGACGGCTTGGGTCCCTTTCAGCCCTGGACCTTGAGGGAGGGGACCACAAATGCTGAGTCCTCCTCTCCACCCCAGGGGACCTGGGAAAGGCCAAGGGTTCTTTTGCAGAGCTTCCGGTTCCCCGGCAGGAGAGGGAATGCTGCACCTGCGTGATTTCCAGGTTGGAAGGATACTTTGTAAACCTTTTCAATACAGCTCCCGCTAGGCTTAGGGCCCAGGGAGGTGTGTCTGCAGGGCCCCCGGACACATCTCTTTGAAATGCAAACATAAAGCTAGCACCCCTAGCTCCCTGCCTTCCTGGGAGCTTAGCCTAGGTCCCGGCTCCAAGCCCTAACTGCCAAGAGAAAGTTTTCATTTTCCTTTGGATACAGGCAACTCACTAGCACAGAATGGCCACACTGTTGACCAGGTGCACTCACGATGGATGAGAACATGCAGCAGGGCATCTTGAGATGGCATCTGCCTGACTAGATCAAAGGGTAGCTGACATGCACTGTGCAAAGGATGAGGTTTCCTTCTCGGCCTGTGATGCCCATTGCAGCTGAGCTCACCTTTGCCTTCTTTCCCCCATTGTGGAGAGGGCTCTCCAGGCTGGCAGGACCTCCAGTCTTCCCAGTACATGCAGGGATGGAGCGCCCAGGGTCCAGAGGTGGGAGGGGCTGAGCGGAGGCCATGGATCCCGGGCCCGGGGTGAGGATCGGCATCCAGCTACCTGGAATGAGCTGGGCCTGTGGAGGTACCTGGGTAACTGACAACCCAGGAGGCTGGGGCTTCCGCTGGGACTGTGGCGACTGTCACATCTCACGCCACTTAAGGGGTTGCCGCTGCTTCTACAAATCCAGCTAGAAACAAGAAGATGGAAATTGGGAGGATGCTGGCCAGCAAACAAGAAGTGAGGAGCAGGGGCAGGGGACAGACAGGTCAGCCCTTGACTGAAGAAGGCCTCCCAGAGGAGGTAAAAGCCCATCTCCACCTCAGGAGAGCTAGCTGAGCTCCACTCCAGACCAGATTGTCAGGGACTGGGCTTTGCCTGGCAAACATTCCCAAACTCCCAGGACAACAGGAGCATCTCAGAAGCTTCCAAACAGAAAGAACCAGCAATAGCAGAAACGGATCAGAGTGGACCAGCTTCCCTGTGCAACTCTGGCAGCCCGCAGATCCTCATCCCAGCCAAACACCACTCACCCAGCAGGGAAGGAAAGTAAGAATCCTTGTGACCAAGCAGGTTAGCTTCAAAATGCATTTTGAAACTTCTTTCCTTTCTTGCTTTCAGCCTTAACATACTTTGAAACTCCTTGTTTCCCTCCCTTTCCACCAGACACTCCCTTGCACTGCTCACTTACCTAATTTTGTGCTTGCTTAGTAGTGCCAGGGGGCTAATCTTGAGAAAAACCGAGCATGGAAATCCAGCTGTGAAATTCCAGGTGGTCAGCCTACAACCTGGCCATTGTAGAGATGATGCTAGCCCGTGCTCCCGGTGGACCATGACTCAAGATAGCCAAGGAAACAAGGCACACAGACCTTGTGCCCAGTGCCCCACCTGCCTGTCTCCCATTCCAGGCTCCCTTTTACCCCTCTCACCTGCATAAAGCTTGAGATGGTTCCTTTGAGGCTTGAGCCTGGCCAGCCTGGCCATTCTCCCACCTGCTAGCACTCAAGTAAAAGCTGCTTTCGGCCAGAAGTGGTGGCTCATGCCTGTAATCACAGGACTTTGGGAGGCCAAGGTGGGTGGGTCACTTGAGGTCAGGAGTTTGAGGCCAGCCTATCCAACATGGCAAAACTCTGTCTCTACAAAAAATACAAAAATTAGCCAGGCATGCAGCTGCCAGGCCTATAATCCCAGCTACCAGGAGGCTGAGGGAAGGAGAATTGGGTCTGAACTCCAGAGGCGGAGGTTGCAGTGAGCCAAGATTGTGCTACTGCACTCCAGCCTGGATGACAGAACAAGATTCTGGAAAAAAAAAAAAAAAAAAAAAAAGCTGTTATCTACACCTTGCTGCTTGTATTCTGGTCTCCAACAGCAAGCCAGACTTGAGTCAGTTACATTCTGCAAACATCTGCTCACTGCAAAGTTGCAAGACCAAACAACCCCTGCAACAGCGCAGAGGCCTCAGAGAGGAAGAGGTGGTGGGCAGCCACCCTTGCAAAGTGTGCAGTTGAAATGAGTGACGACAGAGGAGCTGGCTGGGCTGTCTGTAAGTATCAAGTATAGATTCGTGGGTGTTACGCACAAAGAAAATTCCAGAGAACAAAGACCAGACCATGCAATAGTGACTGGGAAGGTTTATGCATCAACCTGGCCAGTCTACAGTACCCAGTTTTGGTCAAACACCAGTCTAGATGTGGCTGTGAGGGTGTTTTTAAATAAAATTAGCATCTAAATGAGAAGAGTGAGTACAGCAGATTGTTCTCCATGCTGTGGGTAGGCTTCATCCAATCAGTTGAAGGACTAAAGAGAAAATGACTGAGGTCACCCAAAGAGGAAGGAATTCTGCCTCCAACTCAAGCCTTTGGACTCAAACTAAACTCTTCCCTGAGTCTCCAGTGACTTGCCAACCTCTATGTCACGTGAGCTGATTCCTTAAAATCTCTCTCTCTCTCTCTCTACACACACACACACACACACACGCACACGCACACGATATGATATATATTATATACGTGGCATGGATAGAATGTGTATTTTTGGTGTGGTTTTTTGGATTTTTTTTTTTTTTTTTTTTGAGACCGAGTCTTGCTCTGTCGCCCAGGCTCACCACCACACCCGGCCAATTTTTGTTATGTTTAGTAAAGACAGGGTTTCACCATGTTGACCAGGCTGGTCTCGAACTCCTAGCCTCAAGTGATCTGCCTGCCTCAGCCTCCCAAAGTGCTGGGATTACAGGCATGAGCCACAGTGCCTGGCTATAATATGTATCATGTATTCATCAGTATATATGTGTCATGTGTATATGTATGTGAGAGCTCTAATACAGTCATAATGCAGTAAGCACAAACACACAGCAACTAAATGCATAAAGAAAAATGACTAGACATGAAGGAAGACTTCAAGAAAATGCAATTACAAATGCAATTACAATGGAATGTTCTAATATATTGTCATTAAATCAGACAGATACAGTCAACAAAAAAAACAAGCAAAAATGTAAAGGAAATTGAATAGTACAATTGTCAACCAGATTTTAGAGATATATAGAAAAGCTGTTTCAGAGTCTGTAACATTTTTTACAATTATTTATGTATTCAGCCTCCGTTATCCATTGAATTGTGTCTGCCTCCCTCCTCCCCCCAAAAAAAAATATATTACAGCCCAAACCCCCGGTACCTCAGAATGGAACCTTATTTGGGGATCTTCACAGAGGTAATCAAGTTAAAATGAGGTCATTAGGGTGGGCTGTAATCCAATATGACTGTGTCATTATAAAAAGAAGAAATGTGGACACAGCGCCTTCTATGCAGGGAGAAAGAGGGTTGTGTGAAGATGAAGGCAGAGATTGGGGAAAGGCTGCCACAAATCAAGGAACACCAAAGATGGCCAGCAAAGTCCTGGAAGCTGGGGAAAGACCTGGAATAGATTCTCCCTCACAGCCCCCAGGAGGAACCCTGCCCTGCCAACACCTCGATCTCTGACTTCTGGCCTCCAGAACTGAGAAACAGTCCATTTCTGCTGTTGAAGCCCCCTAGCTTATGGAACTTTGTTATGGCATCCCTAGAGAACTCAAGCAGCCCCCAAACTACCTTAATTTGAAAAGGTGATATTTTAAGCAACACATCCTCAGATTATTATCCAATAGAACTAAAATACACAATAAAACATGATTGGCTGGGTGTGCTAGCTCATGCCTATAATCCCAGCCCTTTGGGAGGCCGAGGAGGGTTGATCACTTGAGCTCAGGAACTCAAGACCAGAGGGCAACATGGCAAAACCCCATCTCTACAATAAATAACAAAAATTGGCAGGCTGTGGTGGCGCATGCCTGTAGTCCCAGCTACTTGGGAGGCTGAGGTGGAAAGATCCTTTGAGCCCAGGGAGGCAGGTTGCAGTGAGCCAAGATCTAAATAGTGCACTCCAGCTCATGGACAATGAGACCCTGTCTCAAAAAAAAAAAAAAAAAAAAAAAAAACCATGAAATCATAATTACTCAGAAATTAAGATAAACTGCACTATATAAGCATGAAATCAAGAAGGGAATGGAAAGCAAAATTACAGTCTATCCCTAAAGCAAAGCAAAGAAGAATGTTTAATAGCAAACCTATAGGACACGGTAAAATCTGCATTTAGCGATAATAAAGTGTCAAGGTTATTGACAGATACAATTTCAACACCAAATACATCACTGGCCATAATGTTTAGGGTACAGATTGAATACACACTTTAATTTGAAATACCCAAATCACTCAAAAGATACTAATACATCAAAGTTTTAAAAGATTCGGCTGGGCGTGGTGGCTCATGCCTGTAATCCCAGCACTTTGGGAGGCCAAGGTGGGTGGATCACCTGAGGTCAGGTCGAGACCAGCCTGGCTAACATGGCAAAACCCTGTCTCTACTAAAACTACAAAAATTAGCTGGGCATGGTGGCATGCACCTGTAATCCCAGCTACTCGAGAGGCTAAGGCAAGAGAATCGCTTGAACCCAGGAGGCAGAGGTTGCAGTGAGTCAAGATTGTGCCATTGCATTCCAGCCTGGGTGACCAGAGGGAAACTCCATCTCAGAAAAAAAAAAAAAAGATTGGACACTTCTCTTTAAACATATAATTACCTTTAAAAACTATCTATCTGTAGCTTTGGAATATGAAAGTATGAAATTGTATTCACCCAGCCAATGCTATGCCCACATATACTGCTGCTCCCTATTGAAATAGGAATGTAGTCAGTGGGTGGTATTTGTAATTTTAAAAGTTCTACACATGGAAAACAATTTGGCTCTCCTAACAGGCATAGAAAGCAGCTCTCTTCCTCACCACGCAGAGATCTGCCAGGCTGATGGACAACTGGATACCCCTAGAGGATATATTTTGAATGACCTTATCCAGTGACCCATGGGTGTCATTTAACACATGAGGCTCCCTGGAGCAGGAACTGACATGCCTGCTTCCAGAGCTTTTCAGCCCTGAACGTGCACTCCAAAAGCATAAAAGTGGCACTAGCGCCATTGTAAGAGCTCCCTCATGTGTCAGCCAATGCAAATTCAGACCATCATATCCTTTTAGAAAACCTATGGAGAAACTGCGTTTCTCTTACAAGTTAGTTCCCATATCAAAAAGAATGCCACAGGGTGTGTCTGTAAAGTAAAAAACCCACACTCACTGCCAGCTGCCATCACCTCAGTTTCTCATTCTTCCTCGGCATCTTCTTCATCGTCTTCCTCTTCAGCCTCCGGATACTCCTCTCCCCAGCCTCCCTCAGCCTGGTCTTCCATTTCTGCCTCTTCGGTGATGGGCCAGGTAAATGAAGCTCCTGAGGATCAATATCTGTACACTCTTGACTTTCTGAAATCTTAAAGAAATTATCAGAAACTGTATTAAATTTATTTTTGAAAAGTTTTCAAAACTTCATAAAACCTTAACTTTTCTATCATGGAAGATATTGCTGATATCAATAATAACACACCAATTTTACTCCAAAAACTCAAAAGATATACTGGATAAATTGTAAAGATTAAAAAAAAAAGTCCATGCACAAAATATATACACAGACACACATATGCTGTCTTCCTCAGTATTTTGATTGAAATGCCGTGCTGTAAATGGATTCATGTCTATGCTACAACTTAAAATAATTTATGTTCAGCATGATACCAAGTATAAAAGGCAATTAAAGGACATGATTTTGATTCTAAAAAATAATCTACATTTAGAAGGAAATTGCAGCCTTTGAGTGCCTTAGTTGTTCAAGAAGGAAGATGGCAAAGGTTGGTTTTTATCTCAGGAAATTTTAAAAAAAGAATGAAAACTAAACCAAAAGAAAATAGCCAAATGGAATTAATAAAGAAAAAACTAATATGAATGAAGCAGAAAATTAAAAATGGAGGAAAACATGAGTCAAAATCTATTTTTGTATTTGAAAAAGACCAATGAAATGTATAAATCTCTTACAATCCTTGTTGAGTACCAAGAAAACTATACATGATGAGGAAATGAGAGAGGAGACATCACTACAGAGACTGAACAAATGAAAAGAATTATGTCAATCCACTTAAAACCCTAGAGGGAACTGACTATGAAGACTCCTAAACCACCAAGGTGTTTATGATTTTTTAAAAGCATCACCTAGTGAGATCCCACTTATGCCAAATCATAAGTGAATGTGTGGGAGTGTCATGTATGTGTCACAGGAGTGTGTGTGGTACAACTGTAAATGTGTGTGTGTGCATGTATAGATTGTGGGGGTGGGGGTATGTGATGTGTGGGGGGGTGTATGTGTATGTGGTGGGGGAGTGGGGACTTGCATGTGTACCCCCAAAATTCATGTTAAAACTGAATAACCAAGGTGACAGTAGTAGGAGATGGGGCATTTAGAAGGTGAGTAGGTCACGAGGGCTGCACCACCATGAATGAGATTAGTGCCCTTACAGGAGACCCTGTGAGCCAGCTTGTCCTTTCCACAATTCGAGGAACCAGCCCTCGCCAGACTCTGAACCTGCTGGTGCCTTGATCATGGCCTTCCCAGACTCCAGAACTGTGAGCAATAACTGTTTGTTGTTTATAAGCCACCCAGTCTAAAGTATTTTTGTTATAGCAGCCCATAGGGACTAAGACAAAATGCAAGTAACACTTCCCAGGTCCTTGTCCCAGCTGAATCCCTTAGAAGAGGTTGATGCTCAAGAGACATTAAATGGCAAATACAAGTCTAGAATGGATTGACAGTGTGTACAAGTGTGTGTGCGAGTGTCTGAGTGTATGTGCAAGTGTATGTACATGCGTGTGGTGTGTGCAACTGTGTGCAGGTGTGTGAGTGTGCTAGTGTGTGCGAGTGTGTGTGGGTCTACGAATGTGTGCAAGTATGTGTGCAGGTGTGTGCATGTGTGTGTGCACAAGTGTTTGGGGGGGTGTATGTGCTCAGGTGTGTGAGTGCTTGAGTGTGGTTGTGAGTGTATGGGTGTGTGGACAAGTGTGTGGGTGTGTGCAAGAGTGTGTGGGTGTGTGGGTGTGCACGCAGGTGTGCACACGTGGTAATGTGTGTGTGCAAGTGTGCAGATGTATACGAGTGTGTGTTCACAGGTGTGTGCGAGTGTGTGCAGGTGTGTGCACACACGTGTGTGCACAAGTGTGTGTGTGTATGTATGTGTGAGGGTGTGTGCGCAAGTGTGTCTGCATGCGGGCAAGTGTGTGAGTGTGCACATCTGTGAGTGGCAGGTGTGTTCACAAGCTGAGCTGCAGGAAAGCAGTGTCCCCACAATGCTGATACTGTTTCTGGAGGTCCCCTACATGAAACCTCTGCAGCTGACACTCATCAATGCTGCTTGAATTCTTTGCAACAGGCAGGGGGCGGATATTATTTACAAGAAATGCAGACATCCTGCTGTGTTCCCGTGGCACTCCCCAACCTTCTGCTGCGGCTTTCAATGTGCTCCTCACATTGTCTTCTGCACAAAGACAAGCTGGAAATGCTATGGCCTTTGATTTTAGTATTCATCCCTCTCCATAGTGAACTCCATTTTCAATAGGCGTATGTCACATGTCCCCCAGGCACACTTCTGTGATCACCACTGTCTCCCCACTGGCAGACACCCCTGGTGGCCTCATGTGGCTCATCAGTCAGTGACGCAGCTTGACGAGGGGCAGGCAGCTGGCCAGGGGCGAGCTGGAGCAGTGGAGTCGGTTCACTGTTGGCTCCACAGCATCACCGTGAGTCCCATGAAAATGAGCTCGCACACTGGGAGCTCACTTCTCCCTGCTGAGTAGTATTCCGTGGTGTGGATGCACTGCGGCTTGTCCAACCACTCACCTGATGAACATTTGGGCTGTTTCCTGTTTGGGGCTATTATGAAAAAGCTGCTGTGAACATTGGAGTATGAGTCTTCGTATGGTTACATCAACCCCTTTGTCTTGAGTAAATATCTAGGAGTGGAATTGTTAGCTGATGTGGAAGGTGCATGTTTAACGTTTTCAGACACTGCCGAAGTGTCTTCCCAAGTGGCTGCCCCATTTTCCCTTCCCACCAGAAACGCACAGGTACCCCCGGTGCTCCACATCTCCTCCGTGTTAAACCAACACTTGGTGTGGTCAGTAGTTTTTGTTTTACCCATTCTAATAGATGTTAAACGTCCAGGAATTTTGAGAGCTAAACAAACAATATCATTATTAAAAGTTAAATTATGTAAACTGACAAATTATATGAAAAACAAAGGAGATACTCAAAACTCACATCTTCATAATTCGAGCATGCTTTACTGTTGCTGTGTGTTGACATCTGTCAGATGTGTGTGGTGGAAATCCTGGAATCTCTTCCCAAGGTCACCTTCAGTGACTTCATGTTGGTAGCTCAAGACTGGCCAAGTGGAAGTATTACACCACAGAGCTCGGCATGCCACGGCATGCCAGGGCTTGATGTATTACTGCTTTGTTGATTGCCTAGACTTTAGAAAGCAATGAGAAAAATGCTAACATTGCAGATTAAACTGAAGAACGCTGGGTCGGTGGTCATTACATTATAAATAGAAAAAAAAAAAGAAAAAGAAACATTTCTGGTATTTGAAAACTATCATCCAATTAAGCAAAGAAGTTGCTCATCTTAGCTGCTTCAAGTTTATCTTATTAAAATAAATGAAAACATCAGCCAACATATATGTGGGAACCACCTCTGTCTATCCGTTGCAATCAAGTACTGGATACAGATACAAGAACTCAGTAAAAGTCAATGGAGGTATTTTGTGAGTATCGATTGGCCATGTGGAATTTACAGTGAAGAGTATATTGTATATTTTGTTGCATTTTTTATATATTGTGGATTTTATTATTTGTAAATTGTGTGTTCATGTATATGTATGCATGTGCCTGTGTGTATATAGAGAAAGAGACAGGGAAGGAAGGGAGAGAGATCCATGCCTACATACATACGTGTACATTTCCTTTCCTGGAAAGCTGGTTGTTAACCATTTATAAGCACATTGCTGCTTTGAGGCAGCAGAGAGGCAGGTCACAGCCTGTCTGTGAAGCATGGTATGCAAGATGCCTGGCCTAGCCAATCCCAACATGGACTTGGGGAGGGCACCTGAGGCCAGGCCACCGTGAGGCCAGGGGAGCCCAGAGTGATGAGAGAGAGGCACCTCAGCTCAAGACAGGTGAGAGGGCCCAAAACCAGAGATCCCTCCACAGAGGCAGCAGCAGCCAAAATCAGGCTGTCACCTGCCTGCCTGTCCCATCCCGGGATTGAGACTCTTCTAGCATGCCCAATGAGAAGGGCCCCACCTGGTGTCACCTACCTAGCAAGTCAGTGGCAAGACTGGGCTTTTTCTCTTGTTTTTTGATCTGGAGGGGAGTCTCACTGTCGCCCAGGCTGGAGTGCAGTGGTGCCATCATGGCTCACTGCAGCCTCACCTTCCCAGGCTCAAGTGATCCACTGGCCCTCGACCTCCTGAGTAGCTGGGACTACAGATGTGTGCCTCCACTCCTAATTTTTCTTTTTAATTTTTGTAGAGATAGGTTCTTGCTATGTTGCCCAGGTCAGTCTCAAACTCCTGGGCTCAAGCAATCCGCCTGCCTTGGCCTCCCAAAGTGCTGGGATTATAGGCGTGAGCCACCGCGCCCAACAGGCCAGGGTTTTAAGGGTACCACCTGCTGGATTCGGCTGCACAGCTGGAGCCTGGCCAGTCAGATAAACAGAAGCAGGCCCTGTCTGGGCACCAGCAGATCTGGGAGCTCAGTGTCCCCTACTCCAGCTTCTGTAGGGCCAGCCCAGGCCTTGTGACACTCTCCCGGGTGGATGCTCTCCTCGGGAAGCTTGGCTGTGACAAGATCTTCTGGTTACAAACCACATTCCCAAACTAGCCCCTGTGGGGCTTCCCCAGACTGTGCCCCTCCCCTTCCCCTTGACCAGGCCCATGGCTCTCCCTCCCTCCACCAAAGCCCTCCACGCTCTGCTTCTGCCTGCCTTGCCATCACTCTCCTCTCTCTTGTTTGGCCCATTCTCCATGCAGCAACCTGATGTGGTTTGGACGTTCATCACCTCCAAATCTCAGGTTGAAATGCAACCCCCAATGTTGGAGGTGGGGCCTTGGTGGGAGGCGTTTGGGTCATGGGGTTGGATCCCTCATGAATGGCTTGGTGCTGTCCTCACCTCCAGAAGGAGTTGAATTCTCACTGTGAGTTCACCTCCTCTGCCTCTCTCTTGCTCCCCCTTTGCCTTCTGCCATAAGTGGAAGCTTCCTGAGGCCCCACCAGTAACAGATGCCGGCGCTGCTGAGCCAAAACAAACCCGCTGTCTTTGTAAATGACCCAGCCTCAAGTATTTCTTCACAGCAACTCGCGAACGGCTCGGCACGTGGCCCAAGCAGCATATGGCAGAATCCTACACCAGACTTTGCCCCTCTCCTGCTCATGACCCTCCACGGTTCCCCGCTGCCCTCAGGGTCAGGCCTGGCCCGGGCCACAAGGAAGGTATGAGGTGGTCACTGCCTGTGCTCTGGCCTCACCATCCTACCACCGTGCACGCTGCAGTGGCTCCAGTCATTCTGACCTACTTAGGGCTTCCCGGATTGTCCAGCTGGCTGGAGGCTCAGGCTTTGCTCGTGTGAGTCACTCTCAGGCGTGGCCACCCCACCCCTTCTTACCTGACCCGGCGTTGGTGACAGGTCTCTCCCCACCCATGAGGCCTCTCGCAAGACTGGGAGTGCCTCAGGGTGGGGCCCCTGAAGTAGGTTAGCAGGGAACCCAAAGTGCAGTGTGGTGGGCAGAAGCTGCCCTCCCACCGAGCAGCCTCCTGGCCCTAGGGGGACATGGGGTGCAAGATAGGCTCCCTTCCAGTGTCACCCTCACAGCACCAGCCACCCCACCTCTGCTCCGTGCACCCTCAGAGCCCTCAGCATGTATATGTGCATGCCCGCATGTGGGGGCACCTCCCTTTTCCCCAGCACCCTGTTTCTTAACACTTCTCCCTGTTACCACTTCACAGAGCAGGGACAGACACTCCAGGTCCCACGGCGGGTGAGCACTGCAGCTGAGCTTTGTGCCCAGGCAGGTGGCCGGCTCTGTGGGCTTAAGTCCCTATTCATGGCTTCTTTGGGCCTCTGGGATGACAATGCAGCCCACAGCCGCACTCAGCCCACAGCCGCAACCCATCAGCCCTCACACCAACCCAAGAGCTTGACATCTCCCCACCCAGCCACCCGCGGACCTCACCGCGGGAAGAGGCCATAGGGAGGCAGCCCTGGAGGTCTTGTGCTGGCCCCTGGCATGGCTCACCGCCTGGCCCTGCTCAGCAGTGGGTCAAGGGAGTCCAGCCCCTAGTATCTGGCCAGTGAGTCAGAGGGTGAGTAGTTGGCAATATTTATTGGGAAACAGCAAACTCTGCTGGGCATACAGGCTGGCTGGGAGAGCACGGCCCTGGAAGCGGGGACTGGAGAGGAATCCAGGGCTCTGTGGCTGGTCAGGCAGCCAGGGAAGGCCTGGCAGGTGCATGGACCTGAGGCTGCCCAGATATGAGGAGCCGGGGTTGGTAGAGGCCGGCTGAACGGTGGAGACTGGCGCTGCCTGTGGCACAGGAGGTGGCCCTGGTGCTCAGGACTCCAGGCTGGGGTCATCGGGCGGCAAGTACATGGGCTCGATGTGGGCCCACCGGCGGGCCTGCTCATCTGCCCAGGCGAGCAGCTCTGCGGCGCGGTGCAGGAAGATCAGGAGCAGAGTGTGCACATCGCCCTCCGCTGAGTGGGCCGCGCTTGGCTCTGCCTGGAAGTAGCGGTGGAAGAGGCTGCCAAGACTGTAACCCTGGCGGCCTCGGGCCCGGGTGCCGTGGCTGTGGGCGCGGTCGAGGCCCCGCAGGGCCGGCAGTGTGTCCAGGCAGACAGTGTCCCGAGGTAGGCGGGCACCCAGGCGCCGCAGCTCGGCACACAGCAGGGGGAAATCATAATCAAAGCCATTGTGGGCCACAAGGCAGATGGGCCCTGCCTGGCGGCTCAGGAACGCCTGTAGCATCCGCACCACGGCACCATCAAAGCCAGCCTTCCGGCACCGCGCCAGGCCCTCGCTGCTCAGGCCAGTGATCTCGCTGGCCTTGGCGGTGAAGGGGCGCTCTGGGCACATGCACAGCGTGAGTTTGTCCAGGACCCGGGGCAGTACTGGGGCACCAGATTCGTCGCGCTCCAGGTTCTCCAGGGAGGAGCGGTGGACAGCAAAGAGGGACAGTTCAGCAATCTCAGGATCCATGCTGGGGAGCCCAGTAGCTTCCAGGTCCAGGAAGACAAAGGTCTCAGCCCGGGGTGTCTCTGACATGGTGATATTCCCACGGGGATAGCCAGGCCTCAAACTGCCAGAGCGAGAGGCACAAACTCTGAGGACTGGAGAGAGGGGTTCGCCCAGGCCCTGCTGTGTACCACCCTCCCCCTAGCCAAAGCTCTGACCCTTCTGGGGCTCACT
Source organism: Papio anubis (assembly GCF_008728515.1). Taxonomy (NCBI): domain Eukaryota; kingdom Metazoa; phylum Chordata; class Mammalia; order Primates; family Cercopithecidae; genus Papio; species Papio anubis. The sequence continues at coordinate 2,091,468 of NC_044996.1, read as the reverse complement.
TCCTGCCACCCCCAACCACAGCGCCTGTGACCTTTGGCTCTGGGAGCATCAGCCCCACTCCTGCCACCTACTGAACAGAAAAGGCAGGCCTCCAAGCGCTCTACTGCCTGCCTCCAGCCACAGTCCCCAGCAGGGATTGGGAGAGGCAGAGGCAGCTCAGGGACCACGCCTCGGCGGGGTCCAGCCCCTTCACCGGAATGCCTTGGCTGGGAACCTGGGGCATAGCATGCTGGGTCTCAAGCCCTGGAACCAGCTGCGGGAAAGCAGACAAGCAGCCACCCAAAAGAGCCCCTGCAGTGCGCTCAGCTCCCCCTGGGCTCGACCTCCCCGGCCTTGTCCCTGGCACACAGGTGCTGGCCCCGAGCTGGCCTCTGCCTGCTTGCCCCCAGGTTCCTGGGGCGACTGTCCTTGCCAACCCCACCGCACCAGCTTACCTGGGGTGGGCACTGACCGGCTTCCTGGGCTTCTGGGCACCTGTCGCCACATAGGCTGCTCCAGGCGGCCTTTAATCAGCGGCCGCGGCCCGCCCCCAGCTGCCTGTTGGCCAACAATGAGGCCTGGGGCCGCAGGACCTGCGCAGCCGGCTCGCTCTCCGCCCCCTCGCTAGCTCACAGCCACTGGGACACACGCCCTGTGTTTACAGATTAGGAAGCAGGCCCCGGGACACACGCAGACTCCAGGAGCTCTTCACAGGCACAGGGAGGAAGCCAGAGCGGTGCAGAAGGCAGTAACCTCCACCCAGCCAGGCTGTGGCTGCCAGGCCTGACAGGCCTGGGGCCAATGCCTCCCCCATGCTGGGGCCAGTCACACAAAGGCAGCAGGTCCTCTCTGCCAGGCCTCAGTCTCCCGTCACTGGAGATCAGGTGCTGCTGATGAGGATGAAGCAAGCTCTGGAGTGTGAACAAGGTGCCCACACATGCCGTGCTCAGCCTCCAAAGGGGAATGGGGTGCTCCCCCAAAACCTAGGGATGGGGCAGCCTCGGGGCTGCCCACGCACCGCCCACCCCGGCTCACACAGCTTGCCGGCTCATTTCCCACTGCGAAGGGGAGATGCTGCTTTAAGGACGTCGCTTCATCATGTCTACCGTGCACCTAACAGCGGCTGCTGGGGAAGGGAGATGAGCCTGGCCTGGGAGCTGTGCAGCTGAGTTAATGCTTCCCCCACCAGAGACAAGCAATGTTAGGGGATGGGCCGGGAGCACCGGGACTACAGGAGGAGTGAAGCCCAGTCCTGCAGACCCCAGTCTCGGGGACCCACCCTGCCCACCCCACTCCAGGCAAAAGGCACCAGGTCCTTCCCAGTCCTGGGAGGAGTGGTGCCCTGAAGACCTCATTCTGGAGCAAACCCTCGGTGGTGGGTGCACTGCAGGGCCAGCCCCCTGCTGGGGGCACAGAGAGGTGACCAAGAGGAGTCCCTTGGCCTGTAAATCAGGTGGTGCACCTGGACCGTGGTGACCACAGGCCTGCCTGGCCTCCCACCTCTCACAGCGGTGGCTGGGGGATGCCTCAGGCGACTGGGATGGAGGGGTCTGGCACCTGGCTCCTTCTGGCCTCCTTGTCTTGTGTGCCCACGGGGTCCTTGGGGAAGCAAAGGAGATGGTACCAGGAGGGAGCAGGGTGGGGCGGGCAGCAGCAGGTGCAACAATGGCCCCAAAGAGGCAGAGGCCCCACTAGTTGTGCCTGTTCTAGTGCTCGCAGGGAGGGAGGCAGCTGTGACAGGCACACTGCTCAGGGAGATACTGGGTCACCCTGGGAAACCCAGACAGCATCTTCCTGGACAACCAGTCAGGCTGAATTCCCCAGCCCAGAGCTGAGTGCCCAGCCAGGGAGGAGCAGGAAACAGGTACCCCGCGTGGGATCCAGGAGCACTCAAGGAGGGCGGCTGAGGGGTACGTCTCACACAGGACCCTGAGGCCAGCCAGGGGAGGCGGCAGTCGGGTCTCTGCTTGCAAGTGGCTGGCAACAGCAGGAAGGAGTGAAGCCACAGGAAGAGGACACAGCCCGGGCCCGCCAAGATGACAGGAAGGCCTCGGCCAGCCTGCCCAGACCTGGGCCACCTGAGCAGCTCAGGATGAGGGGGGGAAGGAGAGAGACGCGGAGCTGCAGAAGCAGAAAGCAGGCTGGAGGAGACTGCGTAGAAACCGAGGCTTTCTTTGTGTCCAAATCAAACCACCCATCTTGTCTCTCTGTCCCCAAAGGGGCCAAAGGTCCCTGCCTAGAGCACAACGTGGGGCTGCAACGGCTTCTGCTGCCACAATCATCCATCCTCGGCCAACTCGATCTTGGGAGAGGGCTTCCTGCCCCCACTATCCTGTGCTTTTGCGTGGGCCATCACTGAAGACTTTGTATTTCTCCATTAGTTCATTCATCTTGGTAGCTGCAGAGGAAAGAAACCAACAGGAAAGCGAGCCTGGCGCAAGAGGCGAGGTGCCTCCTGCCCGCTGCCCAAGGCACATGTCCTCAGCTGATCCTCCTTGAGCCCCAGCTACCACCAGCACGGCAGGGAAGGGACAGGCACTGCCGAACTGGGAGCTGCTCAAGCTCTGTGGGGGCCAGGCCAGCAGCTTGGGAGCCCTGGGCTGGGTCACACCAACCGCAGCACAGTTCCGAGACCCAGGCCAGGGTCTGCTGACCCAGCTGTGCCCCCGCCTACCTGCCCCCTGCCCCCAGAGTTCCAGGGGCAGCATATGGCACACAGTGAGGAGGCAGGGACTGTCCTGACTTCAGTGGCACGTTCAGTATTAACCAGATGGATAACTGCACACACAACAAACCCAATCACAGACAGCCCTAAGGCCTTGGCTGCCCAGCCAGGTGGCGGGCGTGGTGACTGCACCACACCTTATCTGCCATAACCACATCTGCCTCTCAGTCGCCAACCCTAGACCATGGCCATCATCCCCCTCCCCCAGCAGACAGAGGACGACAACACAGCCCCTCACCTGCCCTGCCTGTCCGCTCCCCATCCGTGGCCCCACTGTCAGCTACACTTTGCCTTTTACATGTTGAGGTCATTAGCATTGACATTAGGTGCTGTGAACCCTGAATTTGTCATCCTCTGCCCATCCCGAGGGTGACTCTGAAGCTCAAGAATCATGGGGTGTGCCTCAGGGTGACACTGAGCTGGGGAATGTGCTCAGCCCGCCTGGAATTGCCTCAGGACCCTCTCCACTAGCCATCAGCTTCCAGTGGCGTCCCAGCTAAGGGGCTTCCTGCCGCAATGCGCACTGCTCTAGACTGTTTTCCTAGGCTCCAGACTGTGTCCCTCGTGTGGCATCTGCCCTTATCAAATCGTCTAGACCTCCATCCCAGCCTTCCTGCTCTGCCCTCACTCTTGGTGCAGAGCTTGGCAGGGTCCAGAGCCCAAGGCCGGGTGTGCAGGGCCCTCAGTGCTTGTAAGGCATCCTGGCTGCTCCTGAGGCCACAGGTTGTCTCTCCCGAAGCTTTGGCCCCAGCCCTTGGCCCCTGTACTCCAGATGACAGGAGGTGGGTCCCACCCGCCCTGTGCTCAGCACCTGCACTCACCTGGCTTGTTCTGTGTGCCCGCCTCCTCCGGAGCCCTGCCCTCCATCTCCCCTGCCCCCTTTCCTGGAGACCCTGTGCCTGGCTGGGGCCTGCACGACGCTGATCTTTGTGCTGGTTTTTCTGTCTCTTTTCTCTCTTCTTAGAGATCCCAGCCTCATTTCGTTTCTAGTCTCCTTGTGGCTGGGTTTTCACAGCTGTCCAGGCACGTCTGGAAGTCGCACTAAGTGTATTCAATAGTGTCGGAAAGTCCTTTGGGTCAGATTTCCTGCTCATCCAGGGCTTTCTTCTCTCCTGCATGGGGCTGCTTTTCGAGCCGCCGCGGCTGGGGAGAGGATCTCGGTAGCTGCCGCTCCCCCTGGTCCGCTGTGGTGGAGCCATTGCCTGTGGGGTATCTCTCCGGAGGACAGTTTGGAGGAGTTCCACAGAGGTGAGGCAGGGGTCAGCTCTTGCCCCATGGACCCTCAGAGGCTGCGAAAAGGTAGGCTTCACCCGGGCTGCCGCCAGCCACATCAGTCACATCAGCCACATCAAGAGCCAAGCTAGGAGCCGCTCAGGCTCTGTGGGGGCCAGGCCAGCGGCTTGGGAGCTGGTTTGCTTATTCATTTCCATCATTTTCTTCACAGAAGAACAGGCTAGGGTCTCGCCGGGGGCCACTACCCCATGCAGGTGGCCCTCTCCAGACCTGCTTCACCTGTGCCCTCTGCTTCCATCTGCTCGCCACTGCCCCATCCCCGGCACCCCGCTGCCCCTTGGGCTGTCCTCTCGGCTGCCGCCTTCCTTGCCCGCTGAGCCCGTCACCACTTCCAGGGTCGGTGGCATCTCTCCATTGTTGGTACCCTCAACTCTCCTGCCCTATTCTTGCACTGACAGTATTGCTTCGGTTTCCAAATACATTGATGTTTTCATGGCAGTGAGGTTTCAGGAAGCCTGGGGGGTGACTCCTGGTGGGTGGTGCTGACCCACAGTGCCAAGGCCCTCCCAACTCACAACAGGCCACGCCCCCGGCAAGAGCCCAGAAGTCACACCAGCTGATCCTCACTTCATAGGTGGTGCCACACCTCCAACAGAGCCTGGCTGCGGGCATGCAGATTGCTGGGACGGGAAACAGCACAGAAACACAGGCCTTCCACAGTGGGAGGAGGGCCACTGAGACCAGGGCCCTCAAGGGGTCAGATGGGAAACAGGACAAGTAAAGAACCGTCCCGAGTGGCCTTTGGCGTGGATTTGATGCTGACCCTTTCTCTGGTGTGTCCAGACACTAAGAATTCATCTCAAACCAAATCAGGATACTGAACTGATGAGAGCTGAGTTGAGAGCCCCAAGAGAGGCCAATGCCCGCCCTGGGCCTGCTCCCCTGGCGTCTCTCCAGACCCCCGAAGTGGATGGGGCTCGAGGGTGAACAGACACTTCCCTGTACACAATGCACTGCCCAGTTCACACAGCCTGGACGCAAAGGGTGCCCTTCTGGTAAGAACAGACACTACACTTGATCTTAGCCAAGAAGCGATAAAGGGCTTTTCTGAAAGGCAAGACCTGCCACCAGTCCTATGGTGCCACAGTCACAGGTGAGATGGCACACTGTTAAGAATACCAATTATCATTATAAGAATGATGGCATAGATTATAAGCAGTTTACTAACAGCAATTATAAAAACTGGGGAGAGAGTCATAGTGACAGTGGTGATTAGGATAAACGCTATAATAAATTTTAAAGTGGAGGGTTCTGTTGCAGCTCAATCGGCAAGAAGAGACTCCTCAGGGCCTGGTATACACGGGGCAGATATGTGCCAAGGCCAAGAGCAGTGAGAAGCCTGGCTCTCCAAGGAGACAGCTGGCTGGAGGGTTCATTCAAAGACAGTCTCGAAAACGAGGGTTCAGAGGCTATGGACTTTAAACCACTACTTGGGGGTGCAACAGTGGAAAACATTTACAGCAAATGCTTTAGCTGCTGCTGCCTGAGGCAGTGCATAATAGCCGGGGCAAACAAGAGACTAAACAAGAAGCTCAGAAGGAGGGCCTGAAGAATCAGAGGTCCACAAAAGCTCTGTAAAGCTCTGGCACAGTCCTGGGAATCTGAAAGACCATGTGTGTGTGCCGCGCTGTGAAAATCCCAGAGAGAGAGAGACCTGAGAAAGCCCTGAGCTCTCACCTCTGGCTGACCTTGAGGTTCTGAGCAAGCAAGACGTGAAGGAGAAACAGCTGTCAACTGCCTGGCTGAGTGTTGTTGAAAAACATGAATGACACATCTACAGAGCTCAAAAAGCTCCCAATGTAATAAATTCACAGTGATTCACACGAAGACACATTATAATCAAAGTGTCCAAAGCCAGGGACCAACAGAATTTTGAAAAGAAAGTGAAGAGACTCATCATATACCAGCTGGCTTTACATCAGAAGCTTTGGCAGCCAGAGGACACTGAAATGACACATTCAAAGTACAAAAGAATTCTATATTCAGCAAAACTATCCTTCAAAGATGAAGGAGAAATGAAGACATTCCCAGATAAAAAATGAGGGAGTTCATCACTAGTGAGCCTTCCCTACAGGAAATACTAAAGGTAGGCCTCCAGGCTGACATGAAAGGACACTAGACAGTAACACAAATTCACATGAGGAAATAAAGAACTCCAATAAAGGTAACAACATTGATAAATATGAAAATGTGCACAAATGTACACATTTAATACAGCTTCATTCTAATGAGCAAAGTTTTTGTATACAATTGAAATTAGTTTGGTAATATACTGTTTTCAGTTAGGATGCTAAATGCAATTCTAAGGGTAACCGCTTAAAAATAACTTTTTAAAAAAGTGTTAAAGAAACAACAAGGGAATTAAAATGGTATACCCAAAAATACCTAACACTAACGTATTTTGCTTTAATAGGAAAAAGTTTTTGTATACTACTGAAATTAATTTGGTACTAGACTGTTTTCAGTTAGGATGCTAACTGTAATTCTAAAGGCAACCACTTAAAAAATAACTTTAAAAAACAGAGTTAAAGAGGCTGGGCGCGGTGGCTCATGCCTATAATCCTAGTACTTTGGGAGGCCAACACAGATGGATCACCTGAGGTCAGCAGTTTGAGACCAGCCTGGCCAACATGGCAAAACCCCATCTCTACTTAAAAATACAAAAATTAGTCAGGCGTGGTGGTGGGTGCCTGTAATCCCAGCTACTCGGGAGGCTGAGGCGGAATCACTTCAATCCAGGAGGTGGAGGTTGCAATGAGCTGAGATTGCACCACTGCACTCCAGCCTGGGTGACAGAGTGAGACTCCATCTCCAAAAAAAAAGAAAGAAAAAGAAAAAGAAAAATATGTTCACACAAAGACTTACAATGTACATAGCCAAAAAGTAGAAACCCACGTCTACAAACTACAACAAAATGTAGTATATCCAGATAATCAAATATTATTCAACCATGAAAAGGAATGAACTACGTGGATAACCTTTACAAAACTTTATGCTCAGTGAAAGACACCAGACACAAAAGACCACACATTGTTATTCCATTTATAGGAAATGTCCAGCACAGGCAAACCCACAGAGACAGACAGCATTTCTATGACAGTGGTTGCCAGGAGTTGAGGCTAGGGAGGGATGGGGATTGGCTGCTAATCATGTGGGGTTTCTTCTGGGGGTGATAAAAATGTTCTGGACTCAGATGGTGATGAGAGGATGGTTACACAACTCTGTGAATATCCTAAAGACCATGAAATTGTACACTTTTAAAAGGGCAGATTTTATGTTATATGAATTTGAATTCAGTAGATCTGTTATTTAAAAAATAAATTAGAAGAGGTAGAAAACTGGCTTTACCTTCTTTCTTTGAGTTTATTTTGCTGTTTATTTTATTTTCTAGCCCCCTGAAATGTGGTATTAGTGCAGGGATAGCAAAAAAAAAAAAAAGGAATGAACAGAACAGAGGAGAACCCAGAAACCCACACATAACGTATAGATACTTAATAATTAACAAGAGTGATGGTATTGTAGATCAATGAGAGAAAGAGTGATTTCCAGTCAATGGTGCTGCAACAAATGTGTATCCATATAGGATACAAGGAAACTAGACCCCCACACCTCACTCCATATGCAAAAATCAACTCTGGGAAGATGGCCCTCATTATAAGCATTTTCCCATTTTCCTTAACTTTCTTTTTTTTTTTTTTTTAAAGACAGGGTTTGTCACCCAGGCTGGAGCACAGTGGCGTGATCTCGGCTCACTGCAACTTCCCTCCCGTGGGCTCAAGTGATCCTCCCACCTCAGCCTCCCACATAGCTGAGACTGCAGGTGCATGCCACCATGCCCAGCTAGTTTCTGTAATTTAGTAGAAATGCAGTTTTGCCATGTTGCCCAGGCTGATCTCAAACTCCTAGGCTCAAAGTGGTCCATCCTCCTCCGCTTCCCAAAGTGCTGGGATTACAGGCATGAGCCACCATGCCTGGCCCAAGTAACATTTTTAATTGCCAAATACTATTCCATTCAGGCATTTGCTATCATTTGCTTCACATTTTCTATTACTGGGTTACCTCAATTTTCTAAGATGAGTGTTTTCATTTGATAATCCACTGAAAGCATTTTTTCAAGTGAAGGAAAACATGCATTAGAAAATGAAAAACAAAAGAAGGGGCCGGTCCCCAAATGCTCCTCCAGGGTTAGTGGAGCACAGAAAAGGGAGCCCGCACATGGGGCAGCCCCAGGCAGAGGACCAGGAGGGTGGCCACATACCTAGACTCATGACGGAGCTGCTGCCGCCCCAGCAGATCTGCTTGCCTTGCTGCTTCTTCACCGTCTCCACAGTTTTCGCAGAGGTGTCAGCAACTGCCACGACCACTTGCAGCAGCTGGCGGGGAGGGAGGGAGCAAGCCAGCAACCGGGCACTAAATGCCACTAGTCTCACCTAGCGATGGCATCTCCTGCTTCCCACCCCCGTTCACAACGATCAGGTGGCACTCACCCAAAAGACAGTCAAGGGTAAGGGACAGAACTCCCAGCGGGAAAGTCACCAATCAGAGTTCTCAGACCTGAGTCCCCTCTTCCTGACCCAGCGGGGATGCCACACTATCATGTCACTCTAGCAACCCTCGATGCCTAGGGACATGCCAGCCAGCACTGCATGTCCTCCCAGTCCCAGCAACTGGCAAGGTGGGAAAATAAATGTCCCAAGAAAAATGGACAGGAGAGGCCTTTGGCCTCACCATCCCTGATCGAGGAGTCTCACAGGACCAGCCAGTTAGAGGTTGGAAGGCTTGGAGCCTCTCGGTTAAAAAAACAAAATAAACATCACGGAATCCTTGAGCCAAGGGCAGAGTTGCGCATATAACAACTGTAGTCATCATAACTAAAGCCGGCCTTTTAGGTTGGCCTCTGGGGATCTCACATGTGGAACAACAAAACAAGCAAACATTGATGAGCCTGCTTCCTCCCGTCCTGTCTGAGCAGTCTCATGGGCAGACAGGCAGGCGCTGAGATGGGCAGGTCCACAGACCAGAAGTAGAACCTGCCCCAGCCCACTGAGGGGCCCAGAGCCCTGCCACGCCACTGGCCCGCAGGGAGCCCAGCCCAGCTCAGCCCCTCCCAGCCCCTGGTCCCGCCCTGTGGTCCCTTGTCAGGGACTACTGAGGCCCCTGAGCCCAAGCAGGATATAAGCTCTGAGTGAACAGGGGAGGGGGGCAGTTAGAGGGGAGGGGAAGGGGACCCTTACTTGGCTGTAGGAAGTCAGATTCTGGTGCGTGGCCTGGATGATGGGGCCGCACGGGTGAAGGTCAGGGCCTGGGCGCTGGCAGCACTCGCCCAGCTCATCGTCATAGACTTGGAGGAAAGCCAAGATTAGCTGGTGGAAGTCGGAGGTGACCAGACGCAGCTTCTGGTCTAGGGTGCTCACGTCGGCTGCGCCCGCAGCGGCCCCTTGCTTGTGTTGTGCAAAGTACTGCAAAGCCAGAGGCAGAGTCCCTTGAGGCTGCCCTGCCTGCCAGCCAGGCTGCCACCAGCCCTCACCTCAGACACTGCACAATCAGGGTGAGGAAGAAAGCTTCCAGAAACAGGGAGACAGGGAAGCTGTACCGAGCAACTCAAGCCAGGGCAAGACCTTCTGGCTCCCAGCCTCAGCCCCGTCACTCACTCTCCCGTGGGCCCCAGTCTCCTCCACAATCAAACAGAGGCCAGGTCAAGGGCTGCCAGGAGGACCACGTGCGGCAAGGCACATGGCAATGTGCTCAGGCATGGGCACCGCCCAATACCTGAGGCTGATCCCTTCCCCCAGCCACGGCACCCACCTCTCACCTCCCCATGGACTGAGCACCACAGTATTCTAGAACATGTCAGGCCCAGTGCACAAGCAACCTCACTTAAGCCTCACATGCTGAAGGAGGTCACAAAGCAGGGCCTTGCCTCCAAGCTCCCCCTCCCAGGAGCTAGCACCCTTACCTCCGTTCTAAGCGCATGCAACTTGGCAGCGCTCTCCTGCAGCTGCCTGGCCAGCTCCGCCAGCTTCTCCTCCTCCTCGGACTTGGCAGAGGCACTGGCCCTGCAGGAAGAGAAAGGGGACACCTGCAACTCACTGCTGCCAGGGTTGTCTGCAGTAACAGAACCAAGCAGCCTGGGGCTGGGATAGCAGGCCAGGGTGCTGCTGCCAAGGCCTCCAGGAGCACATACCACTGCCAGTCATCACTCTGCTTGTTGAGGAGGGACTGCATGTCCAGGGGCCATGGGTCGCACTCTGGATTCAGGAGCATCTGCAGGTGGGGGCTGGAGAAGAGCTCCCCCAGCAAGGCCTCGTTCTTCTCCCTGGTGTCCTCGAAGTGCTCCATCAGGCTGCAAAGGCAGCCCCCAGGGCCACACCGTCACAGGCCAGAGCACTGGCCCAGCAGGCTCTCAGCCCCACAAGGAAGGCCCCAGAGGCACATCGGGGCTAGGCACAGAGGCCAGGACCAGCCCCACCGTGCGGAATCCTGCCCCACCTGTCTGCCCTGGCTCCTCCATTTTTGTCCGCCTACCCACCCACCCATGGGGCACCCTAGGTGCTCACCCTCCTCTGTGCCTGGCCCGTCTGCTCTGAGTCCCACATCCCACCTTCACTCACCCCCAGGGCCTTGGGCAGCAGCCAGCACCCTTGGGACACAGACGCCCCTTGCCCGTACGCTGCCTGGCCCGACTGGCCAGCCAGATTCCCAAGGGGGGTGTCCCACCTCAGCCAGCATCAGAAGGGGAGTGACACCCCAGCCCCTAAAAGCTCTAGAACTAGGACCAAGAGAAGCCCGTGAATACTGCCCACCTGGGCCATCCACACCTTTACCTCGAGCAACTGGAGCACCCAACGGTCAGGTTCCGGATGGCATCAAGCAACTGGTCCATGAAGTGCAGCTGCTTCTGGGCGCAGGCACAGCCCTGGGCAAGGAAGGCCACAGGCATTCAGTGGCTCCCCCTAAGCCAGGCCAATACCAGCTGTCCCCAGTGCCCCTGCCCCCACATGCCACCCCTGCCAGGAGCCAGTGGAAAGGAGGGGTCTGGCCCATCAGCGACTCTGTGCCTGCCCGGCAATGTCTTGGACTAGCGAGTGCTCCCTGCCTTGGGCTGTAATGATGCTGGGACCACATGCCGGAATGGGCCAAGCACTGCGGAAACCTATGAGAGCGTGTGTCTGTCGTGCAGCTGACAGCATGGCTTGCTGGGTGGGCGGGCAGCACACAGCAGGGTCTGCTGTGACAGAACACAGCCCACAGGGACACCTCCAGGACAAGGCCTGTTCTCCTCCAAGGATTGCCGTCCCCGCTGGGAACAGATGAAGCTGACAGGATGGGGCTGAGCGGTGGCCTGCTTTCCAGCCAGGGGACTGGCGTTCCAGCATGGAAGGCCCAGGTTCCAGGAGCAGCAGCTCCTGAGGGGCTGACTTAGTGCCCCACTCGCCGGAAAGGTGAGTGAGATGCCCATGGGAGCCACCCAGCCAGGAGCTCAAGGCTTCCAGAAGCACAGCTTTCTCCTCCTTCCAGAAAAGGGAAGAGGTTCGCTGAGGACTTCCAGGACCTGAGAGGCTATGCCTGCTCCAGAAAGCCCCCATCCAGACCCACTTCTTGAGCTCTGAACATCCTAACCACGTCAAAAGGGTCAACTCCATGGGGTATGAAATGCCACCAGGAGTGCCTCGGCCCTTTCACTGTGGCCTGTGCCTTCAGTGCCAACTTGTCATGCAAATGCTCCTTGGGGGGCTTGGTGAAGCTGCCAGAGCGGCTGGCTGAGCCAGTCCGTTCTGGTGCATTCCTCAGAACAGTGTATGGCAGGCGGGGGCAATGATAAGGTAAAATTGGCAACACTGTCAATAGCATAGAGACTGGGCATCACCATGACATCCAACTGAGGCAGATTCAGGAGCACAGGTGCGAGAAGCTCAGGGCACCCAGGACAGGGGTGATAGCACTGGGAGGGCTCACTGCCTGCATGGTGGTGCTGGCCACAATCATGTGCTCCAAGGTGATCTGGGGGCAGCGGGCTGCCACGTCCCCACAGCACTGACCTGGCCTATCTAGATGCTACACAGCAATGGAATCGTACACAACCAAGCATGAGGCTGGCGAGGATCACGTGTGTCCTAGTGCAGATCAACGGTTGATTTCCTTTTTATTGCTAGTTAGTTTATACATTCACTAGTTGATGGACATCTGGGCTCTTTCCACTTTCGGGCCATTAAGAGTAACACTTCTATGGACGCTCAGGTATAGGATTTTGTGTGCATGTGTATTTTCACTTCTCCTGGGTGGACAGCTGGGACTGGAACTGCTGGGCCACGGGGTAACTGTGTTGCCATCTTTCAGGAACTGACAGACTTTTCCACAGCAGCTGCACCACTTTATATTCCTATAGCAATGCAGGAGGGTTCCAATCTCTCCTCATCCTGGTCAGCACTGGGATTTTCCTTTTATTTCTTAAGCAACAGGGTCTTGCTCTGTTGCTCAGGCTGGAGTGCAATGGCACCATCATAGCTCACTGAAGCCTTGAACTCCTAGGCTCTCTGTGATCCTCCCGCCTCAGCTTCCCAAGTAGCTGGGACTACAGGGGTGTGCCATCACATCTAGCTAATTTTTTACTTTCTGTAGAGACGGGGTCTTACGATGTTGTCCGGGCTGGTCTTAAACTCCTGAGCTCAAGTGATCCTCCTGCCTTGGCCTCCCAAAGTGCTGGGATTACAGGCATGAGCCACCAGGCCCGGCCTCCTTCCTTTTTTGATTCTAGCCATCCTAGTGTGTGTGTAGTGGCATCTCATGATGGTTTTGCTTTGTGTTGCTCTAATGGCCAGTGATGCTGGCCATGTTTGCATCTGCTTCTTGGCCATTTGTTCATCTTCTTTGGAGAAATGTCTATTCAGACACTTTGTCCAGTTTTGAACTGGGTTTTCTGTCTTTCTTATTGAGTTGTAAGGGTTGCTAAAAGATTTGGGATACAAGTCCCTCATCAGTCATGTGATTTACAACTATTTTCCCCCATTCTGTAGGTTTTTCTGTCTCTTCACTTTCTTCATGGTGTCCTTTGGTGGACCAAAGTGTTTCATTTTAATTAAGTCCAATTGATCTGCTTTTTCTTTTGTCACTTATGTTTTTAGTGTCAAATTGATGACTTCATAAAACATCATTATGAACACCTGGATTTGGGCGTACGTGGAGTGTGCCTGTCTACTGCAACCCCTATGCTTAGGAGGCTCCCACTGGCCCCTCTCTGACTACTGCTAGTTGGCTCCTGAGTTCCTCGGACATGACCCAAGTCTTGGGTGACTGCTGCTCTCTGTGTTTCCGCCTGTGTTACAGCCGGGATGTCATCGTTCTAGGCATTTTCAGGGCATAAGATAAGGAAATACATACATGTTCCTTAAGGTAAGAATACATTAAGAGGATGGGCACAGTGGCTCACGCCTGTCATCCCAGCACTTTGGGAGGCTAAAGTGGGAGGATCGCCTGAGCCCAGGAGTTCGAGACCAGCTTGGGCAACATGGCAAGACCCTGTCTCTACAAAAATTTTAAAAATTAGCGGAGTGTGGTGGTGTATGCCTGTGACCCCAGCTACTCAGAGGGCTGAAGTGGGAGGATCGCTTGAAGCCTGGGGGCTCATGCAGATATTCCCAATTAAAACTCAGGACTACAAGGGTTGACCCTACCTAATGATCTTAAATCTGTATCTCCTTTCTCCCTCCTTCAACTCCCAGGTCTCAATAATGCCAACAGAATTCTCCAATTCCTTTGTTTATCCATAACAAGGAATGCAATCCTGCTACGTGCTGCTGCAACATAGACAAACCTTGAAAACCTTGTGCTCAGTGAGGAAGCCAGGCACCCAAGGCCACATATTCCAGCACTCCACTCCAATGACATACAGACAGATGGTAACTCAGTGGCTGCCACGGCCTGTGGGGAATGGGGAGTGGCTACTCAGTGGTTCAGGGTCTTTTCGGGGTGATGAAAATGTGGAACTGGATACAGGCGGTGGTCATACAACATTGTGAATGTACTAAAGACCACTAAATTGTATGCTATAACACCGCTTAAAAATTGAGGACGAAGTTTCAGTTTGGGAAGATGAACAAGTTCTGCGGCTGGATGATGGTGATGGCTGCACAGCACCGTGAATGTGCTTATGCTCCTGGACCGCACACTTAAAAATAGTGAACGTGGTACAATTGAGGTGATGTGTATTTTACCATAATTTTTTAAATTTAAAAAAAAAAAAAAAGAAGAAGCAGCGAGCTCCCACAGGGCCTGTTAGGAAATTGTTTTTCATGGCTGACATGGTAGATTTTATGTAAAGTGCATTTTGCCACAATGCCAATGTGGAAATATAAAGCAAGCACAGCGCTCCCGTGGCTGGGCAGAAAGCACGGGGCAGGTGCTGGCACGCTCTGAGAAGCGAATGGCAGCACGTGGGTCAGGGAGGAACACCAGGATTCTGAGTTCTCCTGCAGACTGGCAGGGGGCTGGCCGTGCCACCACCGTCACGGAAGTGGGTGGTTTATGTCTGGAGAACAGAAAAAGGGAGCCCCAGGGAACTAGAAAGTATTGAAGAGACAGTGGAGAGGAAACAGCTCAAGAAAGTGACCCCACAAATCTATAATGCCTGGCCTCAGGCCCACCTGTGCATGAGTGGCTCTGATCTTGATGAGCCCAGCAAAGACTCCCAGGTTGACCACTGGGTGGCGCACACACAGGGGGGACCCGAAGAGCCATGCAAAGGCTGCAGAAACAGAGCTGATGCTGGAAGGAACCGCAGGCAAGAGGCGGGAGGCAGCTGAACTTGCTGCTTAAACCTAAGCAGGTCAAGTGCCTGCTAAAGCACAAATATTTATACAAATATAAATTGTGTGGAGAATACATTCTCCCAGAGCCAAAGTAATAGGTAAAATGTCCAGAGAACTACTTGGCACGTGAAGAACCACGGACTCTCAACCACAGGAGAGAAGACTCACTGGATATGGACTTTGGGTGACAATGTGTCCATGCTGGTTCATGGACTGTGACAAAGGAGCCACCGTGTGCAGGGTGTCCATGGCGGGAGAGGCTATGTATGTGTGGGGCACGGGGCCTGTGGGGACTCTCTGTGCTTTCTGCTTAATTTTGCTGTGAACCTAAAACTACCCTAAAATATTAAGTCTATTAATTAAAAAAAAAAAGAAAAAAAGACTTCACTGGGCAAGTGATCCAATTAATAAGTGGGCAAAGGACATGAATATGGAAATGTTTCCAAAGTGTATACAGAAATGGCCAACAAGCTCACAAAAAGACACTCCATATCATCGGTCATAGGGAAATGCAAATCAAAACCATAATGAGATACCACCCCACACCGAGCAGGGTGGCTAGAATCAACAAGACGGATGCCAGTGAGTGCCCGTGAGGATGAGGAGAAACTGGAGCTCTCCCGCACTGCTGCTGGAAAAGGAAGATGGTGCCGCCACACTGGAAAACAGTTTGGTGGCTCCTCAAAAAGTTAAGCACAGAGTGATCCTGTGACCCAGCAATTCCACTCCTAGCTATACACCCAAGAGGACTGAAAACACGTGTTCAAACAGCCAATGTGCATCTCACATGTATCCATTGACATCTTATGCAGTGTGCCACTGCATAAGTGACCACCTTGGGCACGTGTTCTCAGGACCTCCTGGGACTATGTCATAGGCCATTGGTCACGTGAATAAATCTCTTCAGACATTAAAAAAAAGAAAACCTGTTCAGTCAAAAAACACATGCAAGAATGTTCATAGTAGCGTTACTCATAATCATCGAGTGAAAACAATTATTTCAAAATTTAGAAACGATAAGGTGGGTGCTGGGGTTTCTTTGACCTACCGCGGGGTAGATGAGGGACCTCGGGAGAAACTCTCAGGCCACAAGGGCTTGGGAGCCAGGCGCCGGGATGAATGAAGAATGAAGTCATCAACCAAGGACAGGACACTCTCCATCCCACTGGTCATCAGAAGCCAGAGATCTGCCCCTACCTGCACAGCTGCCCTCTCCCCTGTGCTCCAAGGACAACCAGGGTCTACCCAAGAGAATTCCAGCAGTTCTGGCCCCAGGGATGCCTAGAGAAGCAGCCTGCCCGAGCACTCAGCCAGCCCCAGGGCCTGAGGAACTTCAAAGGCACTAGGGGAGGAAAATTCTCCCACGTCAGCCGGCACCACGAGGTTCCCTGCCCAGGGCAGAAAGTGTGCGTGTCATCTGCAGAGCAGACAGGGGCCCCCTTACCTTGAGGAGTTCCTGGTCATCTGGCGCACACAGCATCAGCTCATGGCTCAGCTTCGTCATTTCTGTTGAAACACAAAGAGCCCATCACGGCAGGCACCTGCCCAGACAGCAGCGAACAGAAGACACCCGGGAAGCCCAGTACCTACAGGCCAGACTCAGTACAGGAGACCAGTGTGAGCCAGGAGGCAGGTGGAAGGCACCCAGATGCCGGCGCTGCCTCTTGCTGAGTGGCCCCACCCCTCTCTGGGCATCAGCTTCCTTGTCTGAAAATCAGGAGTTGTACCCAGTGCTCTCCCAGGTATGGGGTCACTCACTCTGGCTTTGAGCAGAAGCCAGCAGCTGCCTGAGGAGTGGACAGGGGTCAGGGAACCTCTATAGTACACTGTGTGCCACCCTCTCCAAAACCTCACAAGGCCAAAGCAAATGGAATCACTGCTCCCATCGGGCTATGTCCTAAAGAACCTTCGTGCCATCATCTGCTACCACACTGCCGGCAGCCCTGCGGGTGGCAGGCCTTGTTGCATTTCATGCATGGGGAATCTGGTGCCGTGCACACTGCAGATTGTCCAGCCACATCTGCCAGGATGCCCAGGGCATTTTTCTGAGTAACTTGGAGCCATAAAGCCTGGGGCTGATGCCAGACCTGTCCCTCCACCTAGCCCTGGAGGGTCTGTTGCAGGAAGTAAGCAGAGTCTCTGTGGGGAAGCACTCAGTAACCCCAGGACCACCACACAAATGCCAACTGCACGCCTAGGCAAGCCTGTTCCACCACCGCCCTTAACCCCACATCCTCAAGTCCTCCCTGACCCCTCTCTTCCTCTCAGCGAGTCCAGCCAACCCTATAAATCCAGGATCTGGCCAGCGCTGCCTCCTGCATTCCCCTCCAAACTTTCACCTGGACCACTCGCTGCAAGAGCCCCGCGCCGTTCTCCCTGCCTCTTCCCCGGGCGCCCTATTCCCAGCACAGTGGGCCAGGGGTCTCGTTACAGCCAACAGCAGAACTCGGCCTTCCTTGACCCACACGGCCTGGCCTGATTTGGCCCGTCCCCTCCCAACCTCACTCCTTGCCCTCCCCTGCACTCCAGCTACACCAGCCTCCTTGTTGTGCCTCCAAGCTGCCAGGCACAGCCCACCTGGGGCCCTGTGCACATGCTCTTCCTCTCCACACATGCCACGCTGGCTTCCGCCCCTCCTGCCGTCTTATGTCAACAGCACCACCCTTCCCCCAAGCCCTGCAGGATCCCTCAGCCCTCAGCTGGCTGTTCCCAGTGCTTCTCGCTGGCGGATGCGTGGACAATTCTCCTACCCTCTCACACCTGTCTCTCCCTGCTAGCATGCAAGCGCCACGAGGGCAGTGGAACTCACTGCTGTACCCCAGGACCAGAAATAGTACCTCGCATGTGGTGGGTGCTCCTTAACCATTTGTCGGATGAATTCCTGAACTATCCTCACGCCCTACTGGTCCTGGTCTCTCCCACCTGCACTCTGACAAGTCTGACACTCAGTGTATTCCCGTGAGGTAGGCAAGACTGGGTTTCATCCCCACTTGACAGGAGAGAAAACAGGCTGGGAGTGGCGGTGTCAGGGCTAAGGCTGGGCTAGGTCGCACATGTGTTGGTGTGGGTCAGAGAATCTGGACTGTACCAGACATGGCAGCTCCGGGGAGAAGGGCAGTGCCTCTGTGTGGCCCAGGTCTGCCCACTGGCTGCTCTAAAACACCTCATTCTTCTGGCCCACCTCAGTACAGGGAGAACTGGCCCCAGATAACTCATGTGGCAATGCCAGCTGGGGCAGTGATCAGGACTCCAGGGTCCAGTTTATCTACCCTGGAGTGGCCAGAATAGACATAGGCCCATGAAAAATTTGATCTTTGACATTCCACCAACTTCTAGAGAGATCACCATGAAGGTGAAAAGTTAGCCACCAACTTGGGGACTACAATTTTGCTCGCCTTTATCTAACATTCATTACCAGGTTAAGTACAGTTTCTACCAAGAAATGATGGAAAAGAGGTTATAAGGCAAGCCCCGCTGGAGAGCAACAGGCGCCCCTAGAAATGCCACCTGTAGACAGCGTGTCACACACCACTGACACAGGAAGACGGAACCACTGCTGGCATCGGCAAGAATCTCTGTCTCTGGCCACCAGCGCTGCAGGGACTGATGTGCTCTAGGTCCCTGAGAGAGGAGTTCTCCCACCTGCCATGCCTAGGAAAGGGTGGGGTTCAAGAAGGCTCTAGCAACATCCACACCACGTGCACCACCTAAAAGAAAACGTCGGTCCAATGGAACATGCACCATAACTCAATAAGGAGGCTGTGAACAAGCTCAGAATAGACCAAGATTCCACCTACCTTGGATCTTCACCTCTGTTGGGACCCCTTTCAGTGAGCTGAACCTGTCCTGCAGTGAGGGCCAGACCCTGCAGGGAAATAGCAGAGCTGGTCAGGCTGGAGACGGCCAGAAAATCCCCCTGGGCCTTCTGCACGCGCTGGAGAAAGTGAATTCCTGTGTATGTGCTCAATGCCACGGAACAGCTCACTTTAAAATGGTTACTTCTGTGTCACATGGATTTCATTTCCATGAATTATTAGGGAAAGAATATTCCAGGAAGTTTACCTCGGAAATGTGATTCTGGATACTGAAATGAAAATTCTTCTCAAGACCAAAAAAAAAAAAAGATGGCTGCAGCAGAGGCACAGAGGGAAGCCGCCAGCACTCGGGGCTCTTTCTCGAAATGGCGGCGCGGGTAGGTTTTGAGGGCTGGCCCCGGGCTCCTGGCACCCTCCCCAGCCTCACTTGGGTCAGCATCAACTGCTCCAGGGTGGAGCACCTGGCCCTCTGCAGAAAAGGCTTGTGAGGCCTGCTTTCAGCCATGTGCGGGCTCCTGCTGCGAGTCTGTGGTCACAATCGAGGCTCATCACCTTGGGCACAGTGAAGGCCTGGCTTTGACTGCAGCACACAGGGGCCGCTCAGAAGCATGACACCTTAAAAGCCATCTGGTGGGCAAAACCAGATCCACACGCACAGCGCTTGGAAGGTAGGAAGTCCCAGAACACCCAGACACGCGCCGCAGGTGACACACAGTTCAGCCTTCCTCTGGGTCTCCTCCTTCAGGGGAGCACAGCCCAAGCACTGCAACCCCAGCCCCAAGCCCCAAGCCTCAAGCCCAGTATGACACTGAGGCCCAGAAACATCCCTCCAGCCACTGGGGCCACAGGCTCTTACCAGGGAGCCCCAGGCGCCTGCCGCCACAGCAGCCTTTCATAACGAAGGAGGCGCTTTCCACCAGGCTGCCGGAGTCTGGCTACACCTCACCACTGCCATCACTCTAGGAGCCTGCTGACTTGTGTGGTGGGAAAGGGCTGGTGGCTGTTCCCTGAAGAGGCCACACTTGCCCCAGGACTGCAACAGAGATCGAGCTGGGCTTGGCTGCCTCCACAGCACCACTCGCCTCTGTGACTTATTAAGATAACCGCGGGTTCTGTGCAAGTGGGGTTGGGGAAGGAAGGTGGAGGCCAGCAGGCTGGGCTCTGACAGCGGGATTGCCAGAAACGTCTCTGAGCACAAGGCTCAAAGAAGAGGGCACTCACCCAGCACTGTGCAAGGCCAGGCACAGTAAACCTTGAACACACTCAAAATCCACACTGCAGAAGCCCAAGTAGCCAGACTCAGTAAAGGCTATCATTCAAGTCACCGCACCATCACAGCAGGGGGCAGAGCAGGAACAGAAAGTGCTGGAGGCCTTGGAAGCCCCAAGGAAACCCACAGGGCCTTGACCTCCACAATCCAGGGGGCTCCATGAGCTCTGCCCCAACCCACACCAAGGACCAACACTAGGTGCAGCTTCCAGGTTCTACTGAAAGGATATGGAAAGGCGGCCCTAAATGGGACTGACAGGGTACAGTCACATACAAAGAAAGGCAATGGGAAATTCACAGGAAAACTCCCATCCATCCGCTTCTCTTGTAGGACTCTCAAAACACCTAAGGAATTCTTGCCAGCCCGAAATCAGACAACATCATCATATGCTCCCTGGCGGCTTTTTCAAAGGATTAGGTTTCTGGTACTTACAGAAGTACTACAGGTTGAATACCCCTAATCTGAAAATCTGAAATGCTCCAAAATCCTAAACTTTTTGATCGCTGATATGACGCTAAAAGAGATGCTCATTGGAGCATTTGAGATTTCGGATTTTCACATTAGGGACGCTCAACCAGTATAATGCAAATATTCCAAAATCCGAAGAAATCGAAATCTGAAACACTTGCGACCCCCAGACATTTTGGATATGGGACATTCAACCTGTAGAAGCACCTGAGGGGCATGGCTTTGGCCTCCTACCCGTCCCTCTCTGGCCAGCAGGTGACCGCAGTTCCCCGAGTGCCCCCAGCTTCCACCTGAGTCAGGCAAATTTGCGCCCCCTCCCACAAAAGCCTCCTCCTGGGAGCTCGCTCAAGACCCTCACACTCCACCCAGTCATCTCCAGTCCTGCCTCACCTCCCAGGCTCCCAGGTTCCCAGGCCAGGGGCTGGTCCCTCCAGGGCCAGCAGTGGCTGCCAGACAAGCCGTCCAGGCTAGCAGGTGGAGCCCTCTGGGAAGACAGCTACTCACAGTAACCACAAACCCCATCTTCCCCAGGTGGGGCTGGGTGGCGCCCACGCACACCCCAGGTGGGAAGAGGAAGAAACCGATGCATTACCGGGTACACATCCACTCTAGGATCTCCAAGCGGTACTTTGAGGGGCTGCACAGCAGTTCCTGAATTGTCTTTGGCTCTGTGATATACAGACCCTCAAGGAAGGGGCAGTTTAGGTCCTAAGCAAGGAAAAGGAAAGCAACATTCACTGAAGGTCCCAGTGTACATCATTTTATTTTATTTATTTATTTACTTTTTTGAGACGGAGTCTCACTCTGTCACCCAGGCTGGATGGAGTGCTGTGGCATGATCTCGGCTCACTGCAGCCTCCACCTCCTGGGTTCCAGTGATTCTCCTGCCTCAGCCCCCAGAGTAGCCGGGGGATTACAAGCACGTGCCACCATGCCTGGACAATTTTTGTATTTTTAATAGAGACGGGGTTTCACCACGTTGGCCAGGCTGGTGTCAAACTCCTGACCTCAGGTAACCTGCCCACTTCAGCCTCCCAAAGTGGCGGGATTACAGGCGCGGGCCACCGCGCCCAGCCCTCAGTGTACATCTGCAAGCTCCCATGACCCTTTCCTTTACCCGTGTCCTGCCATTTTGCCAAGAGTTCAAGTTCCCGCATTCTTAACCCCACATCTCCCGCGGCATGCAGACCCCACCTCTTTCAAGTACTCCCACTCTGGGCTCTTGTGGCAGCAGGACCTAGGAGCAACGCCTGAGGCTAAGACTTAAGAGAGGGTCCTAGGTTTCGGGACTGAGGGAGAGGGGAGAGGAAGAGGGGCCACTGAGCCAGTCGTGGACAGGATGGGGGAGTGGCTGGGGGGAGCAGCGAGCGGGCCGAGGGGACCTGGGACAGCTCCCTGACCTCGTAGGCCAGTTTTCCTCACTGTTGCAGTGAGGGCTCTGTCCTGTGGGGCTGTAGAGGGCTTCTGGAAGCTATCACCCCCGGCATCTGACACCAAGCCCTAGTCTCGCTGACTTGACAGAGTGGCACGAGGCTCTGCCCATATGTCCCCCGAGACTCCGCAAGATCCCTAAGGCCAGGCCTGCGTCCTCTGTGTCTGCACTTGCTCCGAGCGCCCAGCCCGGGTACTGCAGTTCCACAGGCGGTGCTGGCCCCAACTACCAGGCACAGGCCGTGGAGACAGCAAGAGCGAAGGCCTGGGGCACCCCAAAGAGCAAAGATGAATCATCCACAAGCACCCCCTGTTGCGGGGGAACAGGGCGCAGCCGGAACTGGCGACGGTGGCCGCGTGGCGCAGCGGACTTCCGCAGCAAGCCCGCCCGGGCCTCGGGCAGGGCCCTCCCCGGTCCCCTGCCCTGGAGTGGCTTTCTGGGCCAGCGGCACCTTCAACTTCCCGAACACCTCCACAGCCGCCCTGAACACGCTGCTGTCGCCCTCGTCCTCTGAGTAGTCGTCGCCGCCGCGGCCGAAGCCAGCCTCCTTCCCCGCCATGTTTCGCGCTCCGAGCCGCGCCCCGCCTACGCCCTGGTCTCACTGGCCGGCACGACCGCCAATCAAGTTCCAGTGTTCTTCCCGCCCACCCGCCTGCGCCCACCCGCTACCCCACCGACACTTCCCATTGGGCGGCGGCTCCGCCGGCGCGGGCCCCGGGCTCCCACCCTCGCCCCGGCACCACCCAGGGGCAGGACCACAGGGAAGCGGGCGGGGCGGACACCGGGAAGCGGGCGGAGCGGACACGGGGAAGGGGGCGGGGCGGACACCGGGAAGGGGGCGGGGCGAACGGGCCAAGCTGGCTCTCGGTCGCTGGCCTTGCTGGCGTCGCCCCTGCTGCCGGCCGGGAGTGATGACGCGTCGAAGCGAGACTCTTCCAGGAGGGGGCGCTCCTGCCTTTATCGGGTTCTCCTGGGCCACCACTAAGGGGGACTCTGGTTCCCAGGAGGACCAAGGGGAGCCTTGGGTGCAGAATGGAACTGGGACTGAAGTGTTCCTCTCCCAGCACGGGGCTCTGTCTTCTCTTCACCATGCTCACGCTATAGTTAGAGGGAAATTTCTTGTCACTCACCAGCTATAGGCCTTTGAACCACTTACCTAACCTCTCTGTGCCTCTTTGCCCTCACCTAATGGAGCTAATAAGAGCACTTTCCCCAATGGGTTGCTAATGAGGATGGCAGGCGGTAATAATTCCTATGGAATCCCTGGGAAAGTGCCCGGCGCATGCAAAGCACTATGACAATATATGCTGGACCCCGCTCCCTTCACGGCTCCTGGGGTTATCTGTGGCTCCTTCCTATCCTGTCTACTTAACAAATTTTTCTGCATCCCTCAGGCCCCTCAGACTCAATGTGTCTGCAATGAAATATGTGAGTCCCTCCTCCCCCAAACCTGCAAAGCCCCCAGCTCACTGAATGCCCCTTACCCTGGGACCTGCTGATTGGACAAGGCAGGAAGGAGTTGGAGGGTGGCTTGTGCCCAGTAGCCAGGAGACAGCAGCAGGCAGCTGCCGCCCGTCTGTCCCTCCTCCGTGCCCTGCCCTGCCGTCTCCTGGAAGGTGGGATCAGGGGGCAAGTCTAGAGTCAGGGAGACCCAGGGACCTGCTGGGAGCCAACTGCAGTCATCCAAGTGACAGGAGGGGACTTCGCTCTGTCCTGGGAGGAGGGAGCAGGCAGAAGTCCGGGAGGTCACAGGAAGGGACCTCAGCCTGGGAGGCCCCGACACAGGTCCAGCGAAGTGCCTCAAGGTCGCTCTCTGCCCTTCCACGTGGCTGCTGCCTCAGGCCCTTCTGGAAGCTGAGGGCTGTCAGGGCCTTTGGGATATTTTTTTTTAAACTTTTTTTTCCCCTCTTTTTTGTTTTTGTTTTTCTTTCTTTCTTTTTAGAAAATTTCATTTCAATCACAGCCCCAGCTCAGACATTCAAATTCTTGTGGGTTTTTCTGTGGATCTTTCCTAGGACTGGGGAATTTGGAGAAAGAAACCACGGCAGTGTGGCAGCCTCCCCCAACCCTCCCCATATCCTCTGCTCCTGAGGACCGGGAAGAAACCAGCTCCTGTGTACTCTGGAAGAAAATCTCCCTCCTCCACCCAGCTCCATGGAACCAGTGTGCTAAACAGGCCTCCCCAACCTCAGCAGTTCAGTCTACGGGACCCCAAGGAACTGGCAGGGCCTTGAGAGGCGAAGACCATCTTGAGAGGTTATGGAGACCATCCCCCTGCATGGAGAGCCTGTTGGCCAGCCCTCAGTCCATGGAGATGGTCACTGAAGACTCAGCAGCAGGCTGCAGCTTCCCTGCCCACACCACCCCACCACCAGCCACCCACCGCCCGCCACCGGAATCATAGCACCTCCCAGGCATCTTCCTCTGGAAAAGCTGGAGGCTGGGGAGGGAACAGAGAGGCTGCTGGGCCTCTCAGGAATGGGGAAAGAAGGGGCCCAGAGGTAGAAGCTTCTAGAAATGTAGACTCAAGCTCAATGCAAGAAAGCACTCCTCCCAGAAAGCACTGTCTGAACACCAGGTGGCTGCCAGGAGAGGGAGGGAGCTCCCGGTCCTAGGAGGTCTCCAAGCCCAGGGAGGTGGGTGGGCGGGTATGTGGAGGGTTGAGTCCTACCATGGGGGAGGGAGGGGACACATCTCTAAGGGGCATTCCAGCCCACAGACCCCGGGTTCTGTGAGGGAGGCCTGGGTGGGTCAGGGGGCAAAAATGTGGCTGAAGGACCCATTGACCTGGAGGAAGGATGTTGGGGGAAAGCTGTGGATGTGGCAGGGAAGCTGGGGAGTCCTGGTCATGGAGGAAAGTTGGCCATGCGTCCCAGCAGGGCCTCAGCTGTGTCAGTGCTTGGAAAACAGGTTGGAAAATGAGACCGGTTGACAGGCACTGGCCCCGCTGTGCCAGAGATGGGCTGGCAGATGCTGGTGGCATTTGAGGCCTCTCAGTTTGTGTGGTGGGCCCAGAGATGTATGGCCAAGCAGTTGAGCTCACCAAGCGGGCAGCCTCCCTGACCTGTGGAGGGTATTGAAAAGTCCTCAGAGCATCTGGGCCCTGCTCTTCATGTGACCTTTAGGGCAGACCCCAGGGTGCAGCGGGAATCAACCAGGCCCCCCAACCCATCCCCCAAAGACACCACGAATCAAAGGAAGCCAAAGTCCAAGCACTTCCCTCTCTGCAGAGGCAGGTCTGCTTCTGGCAGGGGCCGGAGTTAGATCTGAGGGGGAGCCACCCCACCTGGAGGCGCCTAGGTCCTGGAATGCTGTCGGAGCTAAAGCCCTAGAAGGCCTTGCTCCACGGGGCCACTTCGACTCCTGGTCCTGAACCAGGGAACCTGGGGAGGAGCCTTTGAGGGACTGAAGTGTCCTCCATCACCTAAGGAACTAAAGTTCCTTAGTAAGGGTGGAGAGTACCAAAGGCAAGCTGTTGAAGACAAGGCAAGTGTGTGTGTGTGTGTGTGTGTGTGTGCGTGTGTGCATGTGAGATGTTCTGGGGGAGAGTTCGGGTCTAAGATGAGAAACTGATCACACCCATGGGAGAAGTAAGTCACGAGCCCTGGCATTGGGTTTGAGGGAGAAATGTGACAGAGTAATGAGGTCAGGCTCAGGACGGTCTGAGTGTGAGGCTCTCCGCAGGCAAGGCAAAGCCAGGGGGCTGCCTCTACCTCCCCTCCTCTCCCTCCCCCTCCTGTTCTCCTCTCCTTCTTCCTTCTCCTCATCTCTTCCCTCTCTTCCTGGGACCTCTCTGCTGCTAAGCTGCGAGGCTGAGCTGTTGGTCACCCATCCACCCCTCATCCTGGCATGCAGGCTCAGTACCCAGGCCTTGCAGGCAGCCCACACCATCTGCGCCAACCAGGAGCCCACCCGAAACCCAGCCCTATCCTCGCAGATGGGGGAAGAGGTGGCGAACATGAAAGCAGGGGTGGGGGTCTTGCAAATGAGACAAGGAAGTGGCTGTAAGCTTGGGGGAGTCCCGCGGCTTGTGGCCCTAGCTCTGCAGGGACCACACTGTCAACCTGGGAGCTGCCTGAAGACTCGACTCTAGAACGTTCTCCTCCTAGGCCTCTGTGTTCATCTTTGGAGTCTACTGGCATATGAGAATGGAGAGGCTACCTTGGGACCTTGGCTTCCTCTTCCTGTCACTTCTAGTCCCTATGCTGGGCCTCCTGCTTTAGAGCCCCACCTTCACATCCTGCAGTTGAGGGGCCTCATCTGCCCCGTCCTGCCCCCAGGCCACTAGCTCCTCCAAGAGCACATCCGGCAGCCAGCACAGTCGGCATGGTACCACCATCGCCATCACCATCGCCTCCTGTGGGCCTAGAGGTGCTACCATCACCTGCCCCGCCCTGTCCCCCAGGCCACAGGCTCCTGCAAGAGGGCAGGGCCTGCGACCCAGGGCGACTCTTGCTTCGAGGCCAGAGGCAGTTGTAGCGGCGGGGGGGACAGAGTCTGGCTGGCAGGGAGGCAGTGACCCAGCGGTCCATCTTTGTCCTCCTGCCCCGGGCCCCAAAAATGGGAGGGATGGTCTGGGGCCCTGGGGACCTTTGGGTTTCCCGCTTCTGCCCTCGCACTGCCTGTTTGCAGTGGATGCACTGGGCCAGGCGGGGACGGGGGTGGGGGCGAGGGGGTGGGAGAGCGGCTGCGCGTGCACGCGGCTCGCGGGAGGTGGCGGGCGGGGGCGCGCGCAGCTGCACGTGCGCGGAGCGCAGCCGCCCAGGCGGCGGCAAAGGAAACGGCGGCGGGCGGGATCGCCCCCTCCGCGGGGAGATGCTCGGGTCTAGACGGCTTGGCAAGGCCGGCGGGGCTGAGTCACATGCGTCTGGAGCGGGAGGCGAGGGCGCCAGGACAGGAACACGAACATGCCCGCTCGGAGGGCCGGCCGGGGGAGGGGGCGCCCGCCTCGCCTTCTTGTCTTGCCCGAGCTCCCCGACCGGGCCTGAGCTCCAGCTTCTGCCCAACCTCGGTTCCCTGCCAAGATCCTCGAAGCCCACCCGAGGGGGCGGGGCAGGGCCGCTTTCACAGGGAGTCCAGCGAAGCCACGATATGGGCGGGAATGAACTCGAATTTCACACGGGCAAGGAGGGTGGGAAACTACTCTGCCCCCATCCCGACCACGACCCTGCTCCCTATGGGCCGGTCCCTGCTGCGTGCCACCCTCTGCAGTCCCCCTCCACTGGCACCCTCTACACCATCCGCAGCCAACCTTGTCCCATTTGGGGTCCTGTGTTCCCCTTCCCTGCTTTTTTTCTCCGCCCCCACCCCCTAGCAGGCTCTCTAGCGCAGGATCGCCAGGTCTCAAGCATTTAGTGCTCACCAAAGCATCTGCAAGAAAAGTCATTTAATTGGGACCAGATCCTCTGAGGTTTCAGTGGCATTAAAATAAGATGGGTTTCCTCCAGGGAAGAGTAGCGGGCAACAGGAAGAGGGCATGGAAAGTGGGACTTTTTTCTTCTTCAAGCTTTAAGGGGGAAAGGCCCCCTATTGTTACTGACATGTAAGATAGGTGCGGGAGCATGTCCCCAGAGAACCCCACCCATGTGCCACACACTGCTGTTGTTTTTATTCAGACAACATGTGGAAAGCTCAAGAATGGGCCTGTTCCCTTTCTCTGGGGGTCACCCCAAGGCTGTGTCTCTGGCTGCCCTGGGCCCTGGGAAAAGGACAGGCACGTGGTAGGTGCTCCTGTAGAGAGCAGGAGAGCAGGCACAGCCCCCAGACCTTGACCCTGAGGCCCACATGCTCCTGACCCCACCCACTCCTCCTTGAAACCCAGCCTCCACCCTGGGCCAGCCACTATCACCTGGCCCCTGGCGGGCTCAGCTGATGCACGCTGGCTCCCACCTCCTACCCTTATGTTCCCAGTACATCTGTTCGTGCTCCACCCCACAACCTGAGGGGGCCGGGTCCTGTGACTCCTCTGCTTAGCAGTCCAAGGTGGCTCCCTGATTCTTTCAAGGACAAAGGCAAGCCGGCCCACCCCGACAGACACCCTCCCACCGCTCACTCAGCCTGCGCCACCACATTGCTGTCATTGCCAATGCTCAAATTGGGCCCAACCCTTTCCCACCTGGGGCCTTTGCACTGGCCATCCCTCTTTTTCAGAGGGCTCTTTCTGCAGCTTTTTGCATGGCCATGGCCTCTTCACTCACGCCTCTGCCCAAATGTCACTTTCTCACAGTCCTCACCTGATTCCCTGTCAGTGAGCAAAGAATCCACTCTCCAATCCTCGTTGATGACAGCCTTGAGGGACAAACACCATTGCTTTGGCATCCTCCAGGCTACCAATCTGAGTCCCACCTTGCAGAGGGTATGTGTGTGCATGAGTGTGTGCATGTGTGTGAAGAGTGGGCTACATGGAAGGGAAGGGGAAGGAGGAAAAGGGACAGGACTTCCTTCCTTGACCTTAGAATCCTAGGATTGTACAACTAGAAGCGACCTTGATCATGTAATCCAGCTTCTCTAGGCCCCTTCTGGCTCTCAGATTCTAGAACTGTCTAAGGAGCCTGTTTCCACCATACTGAGATGAGTAGACTGGGGCACTGAGGAGGGAAGCTTGTTCCTGACGTCACATGGCCAGTCCGTCCATGGCAGAACTGGGAGCCCAAAGCTCTTTCCAGCAACCCTCGGGCTGCATCCCTGGTTCCTGGAAAATCCCAACAGCCCTCCCACCCTCTTCTCCAGACACCGGGCTCAGGATTACTGTTGGCTTGGGGCCTGCCTGTCTCAGCACAAGTCCATCAGTGAGCTCTTGGGCGGGGGGGAGGGCAAGGCAGAAACTTGCTGGGAGCCTCTGGCTCTGCTGAGCCCCTGAGGCTGGCTCTGCTCCTTCAAGGTCCGCACAATGGCCGGGTGCCCTGGGACTGGACTGAGTGGGTGGCAGGAGTACCACTCCCCAGAGGCCCACTCGGGTCAGCCACCAGGCTCCCAACCAGGAAGAAGGGCAGGGAGGCTAGGCCTCCACAGGAGCTGGGAACCAAGAGGACCCCAGGCCTCACCCCTTCCTGCCTAGGTGGGTAGGAGCAGAGTCCCTCCCTCCTCCGGGCTGGCTGTGCCAGAGAAACCTGGGAGCAGGCTTTCCCCCACCCCCAGCCCAGCTAATGGGAACCAGATGGCAGGATGTTTAGTCAGCGCCTGGGGAGCAGCGCAAACAGGGGAAATGGGTAGGGGGCCAGGATTCCAGAATCCATCCCCAGGCGGGGGGAGGGGAGGAGCCGGGGTTCTCATCACTGTCCAGTGTCCAGACCCCAGGTGCTAGGCTCACCTCGGGCAGGGACCTACCCTGTTTCTCAGGCGATGCCTGGACCAGGAGGCAGGAGGCCTGGTCTCTGGTGTCGACTTGGGTGAGCCCCATTCCTTCTCTGTTCCTTCTCTGTAAAATGGGGGGTCGATTGTACTCTCTCTTGCAGGATCCTGGGGCAAGCTTCACTTAGTCTCGGCGGCATACATCAAGTCTGCCATGTCCCAGTGTTACCCTGTCCCAGCTTCGGCAGCTGCCCCCAGGCAGAACACTGGCCCACGACCATCCTATGTCACCCATAGGATGCACAAGGAGATGGTGGCCTCATCCCTGACTCCAGAGGCATTTGCTGACTCCCCAGATGGTCCCTGTCTCTGGTCTGTACGTAGCAGGGTCCAAATTCAGGTCAGAAACCAGAGCCCTGGACGGCGGAGGTGCCCTGGATATGGCAGAGGACCCCGTGTGGCTCCTACGGGACTGTTAGCTGTTGTGGCAGCTCCTCGAGGAGCCCAGTGAAGACCCAGTTGCCAGGCCTCCTCCCCACCTTGACCGGCCCTGCACCCCTCTGAGTCTCACACTTTGCCCCATTGCCCCAGGATGGAGACTCCTGCTTGATGGCCTTTGCAGGCCCCTGCCCCTCCTCCACTGCTTCCCTTCTCCCCTCCACCCAAGCCTTGCCCACAATTAACTCATTTCTTAAGATCGCTTCCAAACCTAAGTCAACTCTGGACAGGGCTGTAGGAAAAGCTTCCTCAACCCTGGCCCTGAAGAGCTGAGCCGGCGGTGAGATCAGTCCTCTCTGCCAGCCCCCGCCTGCCTGCTCCCCCCAACCCTGGCTCCCACAGCAGAACCCGGGGATGTGGCTGCAGGGACACCCCGGTTGGAGCAGGGACTTCTGGCAGCCCTCTGAGGGTGGTGGGCTCTGGGAACTGGGGCTAGACATCCACTTATTTGCCCCTTACTCCACCACACGCCCCTTTGGCCCCACCCAGCAGTCCCCTCATCGAGCCCCGCCCATTTTCCACCTCATGCTATCCTGACCCCCAGGTGCCCCTCCGACCAAGAGAACGCGTGCAGCTTAGGCACATCAGAGACCCCAGACCGTTGGCCAAGAAGTCTAGGGGGGACCTGTGACATGGCTTCACCCAGGCAGTGCCTAGAACACCCATGCTCCTATGTATGGGGTCAGGACAGCCACAGAACATCCGGTCTGCCCCCTACCCCATTTTACAGAGGAGAAAGTAGAGAGTGGAGGGCAAGCAGAGGAACCAGGAGCCAGCCCAGCCCGAGGCACACCCATGCCCAAGCAGCACTGGGGTCTCGGGCGCGGGAGGTGTACCCTCGCCGCCTGTGCTGTGCCCGCAAATTCCATTTCCTCTGGAACCCGGAGGCCTCCACACTGCTGCCCACGGCAGAAGCCCATGGCCTTGGCACCCACCCCCTCTCCTTTGGCAGCCATGGATGCAGGGCCCAGCAGCCTGCGGTGGCCGACCGGCTCTGTGGCGGGCCTCTCAGGCCTGCCACGTGTGAGACAGAAGCCCCATTCATGGAGGCCACTGGGCCAGAGCCAGCGGAGAATCAATGCAGGCCTCACAGCAAAAGGGCAGGACCGCCCGGTCTGAGGAAAGGGCGATCTGTCTTTCTCTTCAGGTGGGAGCAGTACACGTTGTAGGGAGTTGGGGGCAAGGTCTGGGGAGGTGTTTGTTCGACAGAAGGGGGGCCTTCCCAGGGAAGGGCTGGGGTGGGTAGGGAAGGCTCCAAGTGCTGCAGCCAGGGCCGGGAGCTCAGGGAGAAAGACCAACTTATGCTGTCCGCCATCGTCCTACCGTGGCCGCCACCGTGCCTCTCCCAGCTCTCCTTCCCTCCATGGCGGCCAAGAGGAGTGTGCTGCTCCCCATCCTGGCACTGTGAGTGGGGTGCTTCTCAGGAGGGACCCCACCAACCCCCATGGGCTTGGCCACCCTGCAGCTGCTGCTTAGCCCACCAGGGGCCCCCAACGGTGAGTCGCTGGCACCAGCAGGAAGAAGACTGCCGCAGGCTGCCCGCCTCAGGCCCACTTTGGGTACTCAGGCGGGGCTGCAAAGGGCCCAGGGCCCCATGGCCCTGAGAGAGCCCCCCCTGGAGGGCGAGGGGTGCGTGCAGACTCTAGGGGTGAGGGAGGGAAGAGGCCTCCCTGGGAGCAGGCGCTACAGTGAGGCCGAAAGCGGGTCGGGGTGTGCTCGGGAGCAGTTGCTCTGGCTGCCCCAGTGCCTCCTGAGACAGGAACAATCTCGGGAGGCTGGAAGTATAGGGCTTGGGGGTGAAGTGGGGTCACTGGCAGAGAGGCGCTCGAGGGGTCCAAGGACATGGGCTATGAGTGTGGCCTTTGTCTTATAGGCCAGTGGTTGTAGCCACACTTGGTGGCCCTACCCCAGGCTTGAGGGTAGGGCAGGAGGGGCCAGGTGGGTGGGTCTGGCCCGCACCCTGCAGACAGAGCAGTGCCCCCCATGGTCGGCCCTGGTTGAGGAGGAGCTGCTCCGTAGAGGAGGGAAGGCATTGGGGTTATCACCACTTCTCTAAAGTGGCTCCTCTAAAGGGGCCAGGTGGCCCCTGGGCTTGCCTAATCCCCAACAAACCGCCTGTAGCAGACACTGGGGCTTTCACCTCTAAAAGCAAACTGTGCCAGGTAGCAGGAACCCCTTCATCTCCCCAGAAACTGTCCCCGGGAAGCACATGTGAGGTCCCTGCTCACCAACGGGTATGGGGCAAAGGGGATGCTGGGGCAATGCCCTACCCCCCCATTCTTGGGACACACTGGGGAAGTGAGGGGAGGTGGGACCCAAGGTCCCTTGAGCAGCCCAAGGCTTTCTACTCAGGGCTGCTGAAGCTCCTCTGGGCCCAACCACCAGTCCAACCCCTGGGCCCAACCTACAGGCCCAACCCCCTAGCCCTAATGGGCCTCTAGCGCCCCCGCAGTGAGAAGCTGCATAAGTTCTGAGAGGCAGTCTGGGTGACTGGCCCCAAAGTCTCCTGGCCTGCTGCTGATGGTGGGGACACCTTGTTCTCTCACCAGTGCTCCTCAGGAGGGAAGGGAAAGGCGGGGTGAGGCCTGATTAAAGAGGAAGGGCGATGGGCTGGCTAGCAGCTGACAGCCCCTTGGGGAAAGGAGACAAGGCCCCCAGCCCACAATGGCTCCTTCCGCAGGTCAGCTGCAGCCCATCCCTGGCATTGGCCGCCCAGACAGGCCTGAGGCTGGGCAGCTGGACCAGCGGCGGTCTCAGCCCACCCCGAAGCAGGGAGCTCAAGGAACCCCCACCAAGTCTCCCTCCACTTGCTGGAAAGCGCCCCCCAGGCCAGGGCTGGCCCTGAGGAAGGAGTCACCCCCAGTGACCTCGGAGCAGGAGCAGGGTCAGAACAAGGACCTGGTCACTGAGTGGGTTCAGCCCCAGGCCACAGCTGCCGGGAGGGCTGGGGCAGGGAAACCCGGGCCCTTGAAGCTCAGGCCCTGGCAGGCCGGCAGGGACCCTCAAGCTCAAGAGGGAGCAGTGGTCACCGAGGAGGACCCAGGCCAGAAGGCAGGAGGCCGGGAAGACAAGGGAAGGGGCTTGAAACCCAGGAGGCCCCCCAAAGGTGAGAACTGGCAAGGACAAGGGGCCCTCAGGTGGTGCCTGGGGCCTGCTAGGACTGACAAGACCACGCATGGGTTTGGCCACCCAGACACTGCCCCATTCCCAGTGTTTCCAAGCCAAGTGCCCTCGAGTGCGGGGTGGGAGGGAATCCCTCCAAAGTCACGTCCCCTCCCCAGGCTCAGAGCCCCATTTGGGCCTTTGCCCTTGGTGCTGAGGGGAGGGGTCCCAGCAGCCTGTCGCTCCAGCCCAGGCTGGCTGAGTAACTGGCAGGCCCTGGGAGCCCTGGGCAAACCCCTGTTCCTCAGTAGGCCCCTGTTGCTTGTGACCCAACAGGGGCTGTCTCTCTTCCTCCAGGGACCTCCCATCAACCTGGGCCAAGGATCCGGCGCCCACAGAAGGACCACAGCTGAGGCTGGGATGGCAGCGGCAGCACCTCCAAGACCCTGGGCCGTGGGTGGAAAAGACCAGGAAGCACACACGGGCACAGGCACAGGCACGCAAACCTGGGCACCACCCAGCAGGCCATGCCCTCTCTGCCGGCCTCGTGCCTCCTGGCCCAGGCAGTCATCGCCTGTGGCAACGTCAAGATGAAGCATGTCCCTACCCTGACCGACCCTGGTCTGACCACACTCTACCTGGCAGGTGGGTGGCCTCCTCCCCCCGCACCCACCCCTACGGCAGGGGTAAGAAGGCTGACACCTGGGCTCCCACCCTGGTTCTCCCGAGCAGCCCCGTCTGGTGGGGGAGGTACAGAGTGGCAGCGGGCAGGGGGCAGAGAATATGGCTGCCCCATGTGCGCACAGAGAATGAAATTGCCAAGATCCCAGCCCACACGTTCCTGGGGCTGCCCAACCTGGAGTGGCTGGATCTCAGCAAGAACAAGCTGGACCCCCGAGGCCTGCACCCCCATGCCTTCAAGCTATGTTGCGGCCCATTCACCTGCTCCTGGGGGGCCTGGGCTGGGGTTGGGGCTGGCAGGTCCCAGACGACCCAAGGCATCCATTCCCTGCAGGGTGGAGCTGCTTGGGGGTAAGGCCTGGAGGAGGCATGGCAGAGAGCACCCAGCATGGTGGGCTTCCGCAATTTGGTGTGACATGTTCCATCGCTGGGAGTAGGGGGAGCAGCACAGGCCCGCAGGCCCTGTATAGGAGCAAACAGAAACCCTCCCAGACAGGCCTGGATTCAGTGGGAACTAGGAAGCCATGATGCCACCAACAGAGTGCCCTTGGTCAGGATGGGCCCAAAGCCATGCCCAGGAAGGCCTGTACTCCGACCAGCAGGCCCCCAACCCCAGCCCACCTGTTCCCCATGGCCCGCCCAGAATCTGATGTGGCTGAAGCGGCTGAACCTGGATGGGAACTCGCTGACCACAGTCCCGGCCCTACCTGCCTCCCTGCAGGAGCTCAAACAACGACAACCTCCTGCAGGGCCTGCAACGCAGCAGCTTCCATGGTGCGGGCAAGTTCCAGGGGCAGGGACCCAGGGAGCCAGGCCTGGGCAGGTACCTGCCCCCCAGGACAGGGGCTAGCAAGGGGTGGGTCTGCCCTCTGGGAGGTACACTCGGGAGAGTGCCCAGGGCAGCCTGGCTGGAACACAGAGGAGACTGCCAGCCTGGGTAAGGGGCCCTGGCCTCTAGGGGCAGGCAGGGGTTCTGGAGCTACCGGGAGGAGCTCTGCGATGGCTCACCGCACCCTTCTGCCCACCTGCAGGGCTCAGCCAGCTGCTGACACTGGAGGTGGAAGGGAACCAGCTGCGTGACAGGGACATCTCCCCCCTGGCCTTCCAGCCCCTCTGCAGCCTGCTCTATCTGAGACTGGACTGGAACCGGCTGCGGACCATCCCACGCAGCCTGCTGGCCTCCCTGCAGGTGAGCTGGAGCTCCCAGGATGGGGAGGCAACATTGTTAACAGTCAAACAACCCTGCCTTGGCTTCTGCTGAGGGGGCTTGGAGCAGCCAATGGGGCATCTGTGCGCTAAAAGTCACGAGGCTTCAGGCCTCTCCTCAACTTGACCTAACCTTCCAGAAGTCCACAGTGAGACCTCCTGGATGACTCTGCATCCTCTGGGGTCTCTGAGTAAGGCCCATACCCTCTTTCTGGACCATACAGTCCCCTGAAAATCCACCCCCTGCCATGGGCCTAAGAGTGGCAGAAACTGGCACCTGAGTTGCACGGACATGGCTGGGTGGAAGGGGGCATTGCTGGCAGAGAATGGGGACAGCCAGAGTTGGAGCCTGACCAGGTGGCCAACAACTGGCAGATGGGCCCCTCACCCCGACTCCTGACCCCTGACCCTAGGAGCTACACCTGAGCACAAACCTTATCCAGGAGGTGACAGAGGGCGCACTGAGCCACATCCACAGCCTCAGCGTGCTAGTGCTTAGCCACAACCGGCTTCAGGAGCACCAGCTCGCGCCCCGAGCCTGGATCCATCTCCCGTGAGTGGCAGCCCCAGAGCTTCGCCCCAATGGGCATTTAGAGGCCGAGAGCAAGGATGGCCCAGAGCAGCCCCGAGAAGCAGGTGGGGAAGGCAGAGAGGGCAATGCTGAGACGCGGAGCTCCAGAGAGGGCCAGGAGGCAGGGGCTCCAGGGGAGGACTTGTTCCTTGGGCCTGGTCTTCGGTGAGTCACTGGGGTCACCTCCCTCTCTGCTTAGGTTAGCCTGGGCCCTCAGTCACCACAGACTCTTCCAAGATGTTGCTTGCAAGCTTGCAAGGCCTTCCTTCTGTCCCTCCCACCCAGCGGAATCCCCCTTGCCCTCCCATGCCTAGGCCTGCCCTGCTGGCCCCCAGGAAGCTCACCTGAGAGGTGCCACGGGCCTGGATGGAGGGCAGCAGTGGTGGGGAGAGCTGGCCCGACAATGGGTGCAGTTAGGAGGCGACAGGGGCAGGAAGCAGCACGGAAGGGCTGGGGGCACAGGAATGTGGGGAAGAGAAGTGCGTGCACGTCCTGGGGCTGCCATCACTGAGCGCCACAAACTGCATGACTTCAAACAACAGAAATAAACCCTGTCAGTTGCGGAGGCCAGAAGTCTGCAATTTAGATGTTAAGGGACCACGCTCCCTCCGGAGGCCTAGGATGGGATCCTTCCTGCCTCTCCCAGCTTCAGAGGGCTCCAGGTGTTCCTGGGCTTGTGGCTGGACGTGGCCATCTCCCCTGCGTGTCTCCCTTTGTCTCGTCTTCTCTCTTCTGTCTCTCAAAAGCACTCCTGTCATGGGAGCGGGGCCCACCCAGGGAACCTAGATGAGCTCAACTCGACATCCTCCCCTGCAATCCTTACATCTGAAGATAAGGCCACATTCACAAATTCTGGTGGACATAGGTTCTGGGGGCCACTCTTCACCTCATTCCAAGAAAAGTCAAGGGCAATTCCCTGGATCTGGTTGGGACAGCTAGGTGGGGATGCTGGCACACAGGCCACTCACGGCGACCAGATGTTGCAAGGCTGTGGAAGTCAGGCTAGGGAGTCAGGACACAGTCCTGGGAACAGCGGGGTGGGCTGGGGGAGACCGGGTGACAGGCGAGAGGCTCAGGAGGGCCGGATGACCCCCAAAGCAGGGTGGGGCCGCAGTGGGGAGGGAGGCGGGGGTCGACAGACAGTCTGACCCGCCATTCCAGGGACCAGAGCCTCCCGCCCTGCATCCTCGCGTTCCAGGAAAAAGTTACCAGGACGTTTGGGTTTAATTATTCCTTTTTCCTCTCCCCCGCTTGCCAAGGGGGCAAAGGAAAGCAGACAGCAGCCTGGGAGGGGCTGCCCGGCCACTATTCCACTCCCGCCGCGGGGCCTGGGCAGGGGGCTGGCGGCCAGTCAAGCCCCAGCTGCCTCAGCCCCGGCCTCTCCTGGACTGTGGAGCCGCCCGTCTCTTCTCTGGCTGGTGGAAAGGGAGGGAACTGAGAGGCACAGGAGCAGCCCAAAAGGCTGACCCCAGCCACAGGGGCTGAGGGTGTTGCCAAGAGAAGCCTTCCCTGTTCCCTCTCTCCATATTCTTACCCATTCCAGAAGCCTCACCACCCTCTGCCCTTGCACACCTGCATGGCCACAGGGACCAGGGCTTCCTGCTGATGGGGTCAGGGCCTCAAGGAGTCAGGTGTCCACCATGGAACGACCGGGGGCTCCCAGCTGAAGGTGGCAACCTGAACTCCACTATAGGACAGCGAGGACTGTGTGACCTCCCAGGGTCCCCCAGCCCTAACCCTTGTGGAGCCTGATTTTTTTCTCCCTACTCATCTAGCTTCTACACATCTGAGGATAAGACTGGGAGAGGCAGGATGAGGGCAAGAGAGTGGGAGGGACAGAGGAGAGGGCTTCAAGGCTGAGGACCGGCAGGGGCAGAGAGTTCTCCCGCCCCATTTTTCCCCTAGATTTTAGGCGTCACCCTCTGAGCTCTGTCAGGTGTCAGGATTAGGAGACAGGAGACCCTGAGATAACACCTGAAGGGAAGGAAGTGAGGGGGAGGACGGTCCCTCGGTTTCCACAATGACGGCAGGCATTGCTAGCCCTGCAGGGAGCAAGGAAGGCCCCCACCCAGATCCTCTAATCCCTAGGTCTTGGGGGACAGAGGAGGACATAAACCCACACAGGGCCTGGCCTGACTCACACAGGAGTTGCGAGAGTCCCAGCTGTTGAGAGTTCAGGTTGCGGCTGCCATCTCAGAGTGAATCCCACGCTCGTCTTGGGAGTTTGGGGCTGCAGCCCCTGGAGCTCCCCTCTGGGAGTTGCCAGCTGTCAGCTCCCTCTGCCCCCGTGTGCCCCGCCCCACAGGAAGCTGGAGACCTGTCCTACAACCGTCTGGTGCACATGCCCTCCTTCCTGCCACGGGGCCTGAGGCGCCTGATGCTGCACCACAACCACATCGAGCGCATCCCTGGCTAAGTGTTCGCGCATATGAAGCCAGGCCTAGAGTTCCTGCACCTGCCCCACAATAGGCCGCAGGCTGACGGTATCCAGTGTGTCCTTCCTGGGCCTGCACGCCTCACTGGCAGAGCTGCTCCTGGATCATAACCAGCTGCAGACCATCCCACACGGCCTCCTGGGCCTCAAGGGACTGCAGGTGCTGGGCCTGAGTCACAACAGGATCAGGTAGGGCCCCCCTCCCCGTCCCCACACCTGCAGCCGTCCCCACCCCCACACTCCTGCCAGCACACAGAGGAAGAGGTACCCTGAGGCCAGGAGGCCCTGCCTTCCGGCTGGGCTAGGACAGGCTGGCCTTTGGGCTCCTTACCCGCAGGCCGCAGGCCGCAGAGG
This sequence comes from Papio anubis, assembly GCF_008728515.1. Taxonomy (NCBI): domain Eukaryota; kingdom Metazoa; phylum Chordata; class Mammalia; order Primates; family Cercopithecidae; genus Papio; species Papio anubis. The sequence goes on along the minus strand of NC_044996.1, from coordinate 2,053,545 downwards.
CCAAAGGCAGGAGTCGGGGCTCATCCACCCTCCCCCAATCCAGCCATCCACCCGTCTTGGTTGCCATGATGGAGGCTGTGCCCAGTGGCTGGCAGGCCTGGAAAGCCAAGGGCAGCTGGCAGCCAGATGCTGGCAGGGCTCCAGCCCGGAGTGACAAGGGCTGGGGCTGGGGACCTGGCACTGAGCATCGAGTTGGGAGGGGGCCAGGAGGCCACAGTGGTCTCTGAAGCCCGCCATCACTCCTCCACAGTTCTGATTCTGTGGTTTGGTCTTACTGCTTCTCTTAGAGCAGGGGTCTCTGTCTTTTCTTGAATGATGCCTACCCCTTCTTTCCGGGGTCTTCTCTCCCCTGCTGTGCCCTACCCCTCCCTTGCAGACAAGTGCCCTTGAATTCCATCTGTGACAAGCACATGGCCCAGGACTCCAACCTCATCTCCATACACCTGGAGAACAACCTCACTGACCAGCGCCGCATCCCACCCACTGCCTTCTCCTGCATCCGAGCCTATCACAGCGTGGTCCTCCAGCCCCAGCGGGGGGAGGAGGAGGGCTCCTAGTCCTGCCTGCTGCCTTCCTCCAGCACACACTCTGATTCTCGAGTGGGTGGAGGGGCAGGCCGAGCTGTGCTTAGCCATTGCACCCCTGAGAGGAAGGTCTAGAAGACCCAACTGCTTCCAGTGCACCCACTCCACATTGACTGGTGAGGCCCCTTCCCTTAGCAAGTGGCCCAGGGGCGAAAGGTGGCACTGGTTTGTACTTGAACATAATAAATGCAGCTTGGGCAGGCTCACCAGCCAGCCTCCCTCCCTCCAGGAGCTACACTGCATATCCTGGCTCTCCCATGTCCATGCAGTTCCTGGACCGCACCTAAGACTGTCAGCAAAGGGATTCAGAGGGCTTGGGTCCCATGGCTTCTCTGGGAGCCTCCCCACCCCCACCCTGCCTCACCAGGGTCCTGAAGTCCTTGCTTGGCCTCAGGCCATCAAGGGGCCAGTCTCCCCACCTTGCTTGGGGCAGCATCTGCCCCCGATCCCTCTCATCCAAGAAGTATCCCTGTCCTGGGCCTGGACCCAAAGAGGTGGGCTTGACTGGCAGAGCAGGAGGGTGTGGAGGTTCAGGGCACCTGCTATTGGTCCTAGAGCCACCCACACCTACACTGAGGCCTGAGGCAGGGGCTGGTGAGCACTGCACAGTGGCACCTCTCGGGAAGCCGCTTTGCCTCTCCCTTGACACCTCCCCCCCATTCCTGGTCCCAGAACCCTCATCCCTGCCCCCAACATGCACACCCACCTGCAAGATAGGTCCCCAGGGACCCACCCCCAGCTCACAGATGAGTAACTTGCCCAGGGATGTATGTCTGGCTCGCTGTGAGACCAGGCTGTGCCCCATCTGACCTGGTGCCAGGGAAGGGTGGGGAGTGAACATGTGGTCTGTGCAAAGCCAAGCCCCGCCCTGAGCACTGGGCAGGGACCACCCCTGGCCAGTTTCCGACTGTCTGCCTGAGCAAGGCCAGCCCTCCATGCTGACCTCCCCATGTGCCAGGAGTCCCTGGGAAGTGACAACAGCCCTGCCGAGCCCTGAAGACAGACTGGCCAGATATGCCGCTGGAGACACTGGGTCTGTGGAGCCCTCGAAGGCCACTGAGGCCATTGCCCCATTGGCCTGCCTGAGTGAGGGGGTCCCTGGGAACCGGATGGGGTTCCTGGGACAGCCTCCACAGCTATCTAGGCCACCAAGCCCTGTGTCAGGAAGGGATAGGGACAAGGGGTCACAACCAGCAGGGAGCACGACAGCCACTGTCCTGGGATGGGGTTCACAGAGACAGCCAGGCGACAGGCATGGAGGATGCTGCAGGAGAGGGCCCAGCAGAGACATAGCCCAGCTGCAAGGAGCGCATGGCTGTGTCCCTGTCCTCTGTCCCTCTAACTTGTGAGCCTCCGGCATGCCTCTCCGGCCCTCGCTATCCCACCCCATCACCTCAGCACCCCCATCTCGATCTGGGCACGACCTTCCTATTCCCCGGCCTTCCTCCACCCTGGCGGGGCTGCCCCTCTCCTTCTCCTCTGCCTCCGGGCTGCTGGATGTGGGTGGAGCAGAGGAGGAAGGGCACAGGGTGTCCGCTGCAAGGACCTTGCCCCGCCATCAGATCTGCCTAGGACCAGGGCCTGGGAACTGACTCTCGCCTTGCTCCCATTCCGTGGCTGATTCCCCCTATCCCTGCCCCCACCCCTGAGTTCTCAGTGGAGAAAGCGCCAGACTGTGGCGGGGGCGGGAGAGGCCTGGGAAGCTGCGGGCTGTTTGCTTTGGACCCATCCCGGCATTCCTTCTCCTCCAGCTGGCCCCGCAGATATGGCACTTCCTGTTTGGGCTGGGTCAGAGGTCAGCAGACCTCGAGGCGCTGGCCCCACTCTCCCAGCTCTCATGACCCTTCCTCCCCGCCTGGCCACCCCAGTCCCTGCGCCTCTTGCTCAGGTCACCCTGCAGCCCCCACCTTCTCACAGTCCCGGAGGTCAGGCCTGAGAGGCACAGGAAGTGCAGGCTGGGTGAGCCCCCCAATATCTCCTGCCCGCTTCCCACCACTGCCCAACAGATGAGGCAAGTGGGGAGGAGAAGGGGAGGGGCCCCTCAGCTGCAAGAAGGCAGGGGCCGGACAGGCCACCGATAGGTGGTTAATTCCACTTCTCAGAGCCTGGGTGGGAGCTAATCCTCCTATGACCTTCCCGACTGGTGAGGCAGGGGACTCGCATTCGGGAAATGTACCTGCAGGCTCTTGGGGTCATCACCTGGCCAAGGGAGAAGCTGGGCTGCAGCCGACCCTACAGGCCCAGCCAGGCCTCAGCCAACCTGCACTCCGAGATGGGGCAAAGGGACTGGGCCTTTATTTCCCCCTCATGACTGGGACAAGGGTGCTGTTTTCAGCCCAGGGGATCCCCCAGAGGGCCAGGAGCTCAGGGCTGGGGGCTTCACTCCCTGGGGCTGTGGGAAGGCTGGTCAGAATCTAGTTGCCACCGGAAGGGAATTTCTAGACAGAGCCCCAACCCAAGAGCAAGGGCAGCCCAGCCGTGGCCCTACACCAGCCCCTCCTTCAGCACGGGCCACCCTCCAACAACCACTCACTCCCACCTTCGCTGTGGTTACCGTGCTCCTCTTCGGGGTAGCTGCTGGCTCCATCTGAGGGTACAGCAGTGGGCGCAGCCCAATCGGTGACCCCAAAGTGCTGGGCATCTGAGGGGACATTGCAGTGACAACTGCAGCAGTGATGGCAACAGGGTAGGTGTGACTGGGGTCAGAAGGGAGGCGCTCATCAGTCCTCAGATGGCGATGGGGATGCTGAGGTGATGGGGTGGGACTGAGGGTAAGGACAGTGGGGACAGCTCACAATTCAGAGGGGTGGAGAATGGGGGCGGGGAGCCATGCCCTGCCTGGGGCTGGGCCTGTGTCTCCGGCCTGAGACCTGGGTGGGACCTTGCACCTCTGCACCGCCTCTGCCAGCTGCAGTCCCAGAAAACTGCCCATCAGCCTCCAAATTCTTCTCCAACTGCCCCTCACTGGCCCCCCACGGACCCGCATCTCGCCTTCTCCACATTCTGTTCTGAGCCTTCCCTCCGGTCTAACACAAGCATCTCACCTACTGTGCCACCGTCCACCCCCTACCCCCATAATAGCTGCCACCATGGCCACACGGGGAGATGCTAAGCTGTCTGGCCCTCAGGCCAAGTGCTATCCCACCCCATCTTCTGAGCATCTGGGCCAAAGATTGCTCCAAGCTGAAGTCAGGGTTCAGGACCCGGCCCAGCCCCTCCCCACTCCCGCCAGAGCCTCCCGGTGCTGCTCCTGGGCTTCCAAGGCAACCCATCTTCCATCCTCTGGCCACGCCCCAGACTATGCCTCTCTAAAGATAGCTAGACCCAGGCTGGGCCTCCCTGGAGCCCCCATGCAGGCCCTGAAATTACAGCCCTGGTGGCCCAGAGGGGAGAGATGCTGTGTGATTATGTCCTCAGGGGAAGGTCAAAAAAAGCTCCTGGCATGGAGAGTGCCAGCTTTCACCAGCCACACCTCCGCCATCCAGCACTGGGAAGCTTCCATATAGTGGAGGCTCCGCTCACTCAGCACCAGCTCGGCTGATCCGGGGCATGTTGACACAAGCCTCCTCCATGACTGCCCCGCCCTCTGAACCCAGAGGGCCCCGTTGAGCGTCCGCTTCATGTCACTTCAAGGCTGCAGGTCATCCAGAGACCCTTGAGTGGTGGTGGGGCTGCCCACTGGTGTCTGCCCCCGAGGGTGCCAACACTGGGAACGGACGAAGCCCGCAGGCTGGGAGTGAGGCCCACTCAAGGCCATAAACTTGGGGCCGCTCTGGGCAGGGTCACTTGCTCAAGAGGTAACCTCGATGTGTGAGTGACAGGTCTCTGGATGGGAATTTGTCCTGGAGGCTGAGGCTCTGCAAGAGCTACTCCCTAGTGACTGAGAGGCGGCCTCAGGGCACTGTCTCCTCCTCTAGAAGCTCTCTCTGCCCCCCAGTCTTGTATGGGTGCATAGCACTTGTCACCTCCTCACCTCCTTGCTTCTTGAGGGTCTTGCTAATGGTCCAGGGGATGGGAGAGCTGCCCGTCTGCCTCGCCCACTGCAGCTCTCTATCCCAGCTCTCTCGGCTCTCCCTCTGTCTCTCTGTCCCATTCCCAAGACAGGCATGGGCCCTTCTGTTCACACCATCAGGTTGGAAGGGCGGAGGAGTTCATGTCCAGGCAGAAGGATTCGAGAAGCAGCCACCCACAGAGAAGAGGGCCCACTGGACACACTTGGGGATCAGGGCAGACCCTGGAGAATCACGAAACAAGCAGCCCACCTCTGTAGGGGGCCCTGCATAAGAGACCGCCTCCCAGGCTCCTAGGCTCTGGCCTCTAGGACTCACACCATCCGCCAGCATTTCATGCCCAAATGGGACCAGAGGGCTCACAGCCTGCCCTCTGGGCACCCCCACCCCGCTTCTCTCCTGGGCCTCCCTGCTGTAGCTTTGAAGACAGGACACAAACAGCTGCGAGCCAGCTGTGGGGGACAGGCTGCAGCTGACTGCAGGTCCTCTTCCCACACTGGCCAAGGAGATGGCAGTTGGCTCAGATCCCTGCGCCCTGCCTCCCCTCCTCCCAGCCCCCTTCCTCCATGGCCCTCTCCCTCCCTCAGACATGCCCTTGTCCCATCCTTCCATCCTGTGGCTTCCACCCCACCTGCTACCTTCCAGCACCTGTCCTGGGCTCTGCCCTGGGCAGGCTGGGGTGGCAGCTGCCTGATGAGGGCTAGACGAGAGTTAGGCTCAGAGCAGGGAGACCACAGTATGGCCTGGGGCCCTGTGCAGGGGCAACTGCCAGAGCAAGACAGCTTTCCCTGGAAGCCTGAGCAGGCTGCCCAGGGCTGCCCTCCCCACAAAGCTGAGGGGGGCGGGCTCCTTGTCAGGTGGAGAGAACTGAGCTCTCAGCTCCATCCAGCAGGAGAAGGGGTCTCCCGGGCTGAGATGCAAGGCAAAGCTGGTGCCAGCAGGACCTTCCGGCCCTCTACAGCCTTTTGGGGGAAGCATCCCAGCTAGGGCCTAGGGGGCCTGTGCAGTGGCATCCCAGGGTCACATACAGGCCATGCTGGAAGGGGCCAGGTTCTACTTCCCCCACCTCCTGTGCCCTGTCTGCCGCTGGTTCCTGGGGAGCTAAGACAGCTGTGTGTCCGCCTCCTGCCCAGGAGCCCTGGGGGCCTCAGGAAATGCCTGCTCTTCCTTCCTGCCTTGTGCCCCCGGTGCCTGCCCTCCCCCTGCTTCCCCCTGCCTCCCCCTGCCTCCTCCCAGCCCTGAGAGGCCAGAAGGGCAGAAGGCTGCCCGACTGCCCACTCTGCTCGCCAGCAAGGAAGCACTGTTCCTAGAGCACTTCAGCTGGGATCAAAGTTGCTTCTGCGCTGCAGAGAGAGCCCAGGCCTGAGGAGGGGGGAGTGGGAGGGGGAGCAGAAGGGGGAGGCCCTAAGACTAAGGTACTGCCTGGCTGGTCTGGGAGTGGCCCCCAAATTAGAGGCCCAGGCCGAGTGACTCAGTGGGCCCTGGGCCGGGCATGCAGTTATGGCTTATTGCAGACTGCAAACCACAGACACAAAACCTTCCAGGCACAAGGACCGTATTTATATGAGTATTGCCCCCAGAAGCAGCCCCCAACTTCAGGTAAGAGCTGCAAGATGCATGCATTATGTGTCTCCCCCAAGCAGGGTGTCACCTCATCGCCACTTCCAAGCCCCCTCCAGGAATATGCCTGGCTGAAACCTGAGGGTGAGGTTGGTGCAGGGCTGTGTCTCCCCACACCCCCCGCACGTGTGCTCTTCCTTCCACCGGCAACATCCCCCTTCCCTACTGGTCTGCTGCAGGTCACCTCCTCCAGGTAGCCCTCCTGAGCCTCTGGCACTGTGCATGGCCCTGCGCCCCCAAGGTATTCAGAGCTGTTTCACCCCCAATGGGTCTCCTAGAGGCTGAGGCCCTGAGTGACAGCTCCTGGGTTCTCAGTCCTCAAGCAGTGCAGGAAGGGACTGGGTACCAGCACCTTGGGCAGCAGGCATGCCTTGAGTGGATTTCTCCTTTGTTCTGAAACGGATTGACTGAGAGTGACTGTGCTTACCACACGATTTGCTCATTAAGCATGTACAAGGCAAGGGTTTTTATTTGGTCTGTTCACAGAACTGTGTAACCATCACTCAGTGGATTGTAGAACATTTTCATTACCTCAAAAAGAAAACCCATACCTTTAGCTATCATCCCCTAGCACCCACTGCCCACAAATCCACTTTTTGTCCCCACAGATGAGCCTTTTGTGGACATTTCAAATGAATGGAACCAAAGGTTCTGCCGCCTTTTGCGACTGGCTGCTGTCACTGAGCGGATTGTTTCCAAATGCTTCTCTCTCCACCCAGACTGCTAGTCAGGCTTCGCCGCCTGTCCCGCTTTCTACCGACATATTTCTCCATGAATGAGTTGGCAGTGGGGGAGGGAAAGAGGGCGGGACAAAGATGGGACCAGGCCGCTGTGAGTGAGTTGGACGCTGAGGCTGGGCAAAAGGTAAAACACACAAACCTGCCGGAAACCAAGCCAGCCCCCTTGTCTGGAAAGGGCGTACGTTGTCTCCAATCTCCTCATTCCAACCACGAAATCAAGAGGCAACCAGGGTTACCAGCCTGGCCCCTGGTTTTCCACGGCTCTCTTCTCCCTGGCCCAGCCTAGAAGCTTCTTGCAGGCAGGTGCCACAGTTTGGTCAAGGTGCCATGTGTCCCAGGTCCTGGCCAGGCCCTGAGCTGCCGCTGGTGAACAGGAAGAGGTTCTGGGCCCTGCCATGCCCCCAGGTAGAGCTCTCCTGGGAGCATCCTCCCTGGCCTGGGACCTCCCAGACCCCAACCCCCAGCTGAGTAATGGCACTGCCAGGGGGGTAAAGACCCTCAGCCCTCGACATTGTCCTCTTTTCATTGGATGCCGCCTCTCTCTAGCCACCCCTCTCTCCCTCTCGACCCCTTCCAGCTTTTTCTCTCAATATGCAATTTTCTCTTTCGGTCTTCTGCACTCCTGGCCCCTGGTTCTATTGGAGACCTTAGTGTCTCGCTCCATCTAAACCCTTACCCTTCGGTCTCAGGAGTTGCTCTTGCTGAGGGAAGAAGGGGACACTATGGGACAAGGGAGCATTGTCGTACTAAGGACCTGGGCTCTAGACACTGGAGGAGCTGGACTCATTTGGGCCCTCAGGAAGTGGCCGAGACTTGGTGGGGTAACCTGGTTACCCCCATAAGTGACCGGCACAGGGTTGAGCCCGGAGGAAGTGGCCACCCACAGAGTGGTTCTCTGTGGGGACCTGCAGAGATTAAGCAAGAAGACTGACTCGCTGGATCCTTCGTCTCTGAATCAGCTCACGGCAGGCAAGCTAGGGAGCCTCTTGCCCCATCCTGCCACCACCAGACGGCTTGGGCCCTGTTTTTAAGGGAAGAAAGCCTGGGGTGGAAGGGAGGGTACAGGAGCCAGGAGCCTACATGAAGTCCTTCCAGAAATCCACAACAGCTACCTCTCTGATCCTGGAGAAACCACCTCCTTGCTTAGGCCCAAGCAGGTTCCCAGCAGGCTCAGGACCAAATTCCAGGGGCCACTCACGGGCCTAGCAGCCCAAGGCCGCCTCCCCCTCGTCTTTCTTCCATCTCGCTTTCCTCTACCTGGCGAGATGCCAGCCAGCACCTCAGTGTCCCCATCTGGGCAGTGGAAAGTTTGACTCTCTGGGTCCTTGTTTGAGTGAGTGTGAGTGTGTCCGTTCCTTTGCTGTCTGCCCCAGGCGGGGGAAGGAGGATGGGGAGGTGGTGGGGGCGAGGGGGCGAGGGGGCGGGGGCTCAGCTAGTCCAGCCGTCTACAAGAAAATTGCTCCCTTTGAAGCTGCCAGGGGGGCCGGGAAGCCTGCCCCCTCCTGCCCGCCCGCCCTCTCCGCCCCACCAGCCCCCTCCCTTTTTTCCTCCCTCCCCGCCCTCTCCCCGCTGTCCCCTCCCCGTTGGCCCGCCTGCCCAGCCTTTAGCCTCCCTCCCGCCGCCTCTGTCTCCCTCTCTCCACAAACTGCCCAGGAGTGAGTAGCTGCTTTCGGTCCACCGGACAGACCGGACAGACAGACGTGCGGACGGCCCACCATCCCAGCCCGCCAACTAGCCAGCCTGAGCCTGGTGCCTCCCCTCTCCAGGTAGGGCTCCTGAGCCAGGCCCACTCCCGCCCTGCGCTGTCCGCACTGTCCCCTTGCTGGCCTCAAGCTGCCCCCTCAGCAACCCAGAGATGCCTCTGGCTCTGCTGCCTCCGCTGTCCCAAGCCCTGGTCTTGCTGTCCCCAGTGCCCCGAGGGTGTCCACAGATTTCCCCAGTGCTCTCTGTAGGCTGCTGATCCATGCCCCTTCATCGCCACCCTGCGGTCCCCTTGGTCCCTGTCAGGCTTCTGCCTCATCTCACCACCTTCCAGGCACCTTTCCCTCACCCCTTCCTTTCCCTCTCCCTTCTGACCTTGCTCGGCTTCATCCAGCTCTTGTCTCTCTGCCTCCCACTTGGGGTCCGTCTTCTTGGCTGCCACCCTAGAGCGTGGCTGGGTGACTGGCACCCCAGCTTTGCCAACGGCCATGTTTCATCATTGCAAGTCCCAGGCGCATGCTCCACTCCCTCAGCCTTGCTCTGCCCAGGCGCCTCCTTGCTCCAGGGCTTGGCACCTGGCCCGGGTTGGGTCGGGTCAGGGAGGACTGCCCAGCACCCACCGAGCTCAGCACCCAGGAGCAGTCCTCCGCTGCACTGCCTGAGGCCAGTCCTTAGCATGGGCTGAGAGACTTGGTTTCCCAGGCCTGCCCCAGGCACCCTGCCCAGATATTCCTTACTCACCCCCAGGTTAATGCCCTGCCTGTACTTCCTCTGTGAGAAGTATGGGTCCTGGGAGCCCTGGCTGCAAGGGCCCTGACTGGGGCTGCCTGGGTGGCTCAGCCCAGTCTGTTTTCCAGGACCCCCTTGGACTGGGACTCAGAATGGATGGGGAAGGGAAGGAGAGAAAATCAGGCAACTGTGCCATATTCCCCAGGGCGGACCTGGCTTGGGGTCCCAGAGGGGCCTGCCAAGGGACTCAGGAGAGGGAGTGCTCTGGAAGGTCCAGGGAAGGGAGCGCCCCCTCACTGCCCCGTGGGCGGGGCTGGGTGCCTGAGCGCCTGCTGAGCAGAGCAGGGGACCGAGGGACCTGCAGGGCACAGGACACATCAGTCTCCAGTGGTCTGTCTTGGTAGGCAGGTCTCTCTTCTGCTGTCCTGGCCGCCAGACTGCTCAGGTCCCATCCTCAGGGGCTCCTGTTTCTGTGCTCTCGCCCCTCCCTGTCTTGCCAGCTCTCTGCCCTATAGCAACTAATTGGAACTGAGACAAGCTGGAGATGCTCAGCACCCCCGCCCCCGTGCCAGAAAGGCTCCCGGGGACCAGCGCCCAGGGGTGCAGGTGAGCACCTCCTGGTGACACCCAGCTGCCTGTGCCAGCCGCACCCCAGGAGAGCTGGTATATGAGCAGGGGTGTCTTGGTGCGGAACATGTCCATGTATGGCCACTGTGGGCCAGCATAGTGAGCCTTTGAGGGCAAGCCCATGTGGGTGTATTGAAAGGAAGATGCGGGGCAGCCTCCAAGTCACCAGGGCTGGGTGGTGGGAGCAGGTTGTGAGCCAGGGAGCGCAGAGGGCTCCCATGGCAAGCTGGCCAGCTGTGGGTGGCAGCCCTGGCCTCCCTGGCCCACCTTCAAGCCCCAAGGACCCAGGTGGCAGTGGGCATTAACCCTACCACCGCATAGATGGGGAGTCTGGGAAAGGAAGGGGAGTGTTTCCAAGGCAAGAATGAGTTTCCTGTCTTTAGCAACATTCCAGAGTCACTCAGACAAAGCTATAGCGTGTCCCTTCCAGTGACAGCGCCAAGTCCCCAGAGGAGGGGTTTGTAATGAGTTCACACTTGACAGTTAGCACTCAGAGCCTTCAGCAAGGGCTTCTGAGTCCTTGCCACCCTGTGTAGAGGTGGGATGGGGACCTCCCGCTCTGTCGTCTCCCGTGCTTCCTGGGCCCACCCCCCACCATCTTCGGCCCACAAAATCCCCAGCACACGCCCCACCCGCAGGCCTAGCCCCAGCCCTGGGGTCCCTGGCGCCCCACCTGCCAGGGCCCCTCCCCTGCCTTGCTCACCCCCCAACACCCCTGATTGTTGAAAAGGTCTTCCCATGCCCACCACGACCTCCTCCCACTCATCTGTGGGTGGGAGAGCTTGGTCCCTGCCCCACGTTGCTCGCCTAGCGTCCAGGCCCACCACCAAGCCCCCGACAGGCATGGGAACCGCACTGGTGGGTGGGGACACACCAGCAGGGGGTCTTGCTCACACCGAGGGGCTGGGGGTGATGGTGGCTTTCCCAGGGCACCCTGCCTTGGGCTGCAGGCCGCTGGGTGGGCACCGGCTCCCTCAGAAGGCAGCCCAACCTGGGATCCTGCCGGCCGGGGCCTGGGGCGGTCAGTGCCCCAGCACCTGTCCTCTTCTGCTCAGATGCTGGGCTGGGAGAGCAGGGGCCACAGCTCGGCCACTCAGAGCCCTTTCTGCAAGTCTTAGAGGGACCAGTTCAGGGGGGCGTGCAGAGGGACTGCGCTGTGGGGAGGGCGCGTGGCTTGGTCCTCCTGGCCTGAGGCCAGCCTGGCCTAAGTGGCCTCCAGGACCCATGGCCTTCCAGAAAGAACCAGCTTCCCAGGGTTCCCTGGGGAAGGCCTGGGGCCACCTCTTCTGGAGGGGTGGGAGCTGTGCTTCATTCCTCCTTCCCCAGGTCCCCTTCCAGGCCGAAAGGTCCCCTCCCCGACCTGGAGCCCACAGCCAGAAGTCCCTTCTGGGACTCTAGACTCCTGGAAACCACCCCAGCTGCCTCCTCTGCCGTTTGCCTTCTTCTCCCGCCCCATCATGGCTCTGGGTCAGAACAGCCTCTGGGGCTCTGGGGTGGCTATGGAGGGGCCGCCAGCCTTGGCTCTTCCAAGGACTGCAGAACCCTCCCCCTCCCAGCTTCCCACCTGCGCAGCTCCGATCCCAGCCAGCCCGAGGCAGGTCCCGGCTCCCTGGCAGGCCTGGTGAAGCTGCTGCCCATTCCCATGGGGCTCACTTCTGAGGCTTAGGGGCCTGGGGCTCTAGCCAGCCTTCTCGCATGGAACTCTCCCGGTCCACTGCATCTTAAGCCTGAGCTCCACTTAAACACTGACCTGAGATGAGCTGGAAGACCAGGGACCCAACAGACTCCGTGGACCTCTTGAACTTGCCTCTGCTGGGCATCCCAGTCCTGTTTGGTCCCTGAGGTGTTCAAATGGGCCAAGGGGAGCATAGTGGGCAGACATGGGTGGCCACAAGATTAGAAGGCAGCCCTGTCCATGGAGACAGGGGAAGTCTGGGAAGCCAGTGTGACTTTTATCCTCTGGAAGTCTGAGTCCCTGCTTGGCCTTGACTGCCATCCCATGGGTCTTGGAGGCTGCCCTCATGCAAGGATACACACACCCATAGGAGCCCAGCAGCCCTAGGAGCCTGAGGCTAAGCAGACTGTGGGCCGCACTGGCTGGCTGAAGGAGGCTAATCCCAGCCCAACCTGAGCCCCTGGCAGAAAGCGGGTTGCGGCAGGGAGGGGCTGCAGGAAACCCTCCTCTCCCCTCCTGGCCTTGGTGGGCCTGTACCAGGGAGGGAGGGAGGCAGGGCCCCAGGGTCTGGGGAGCAGGCCGGGAGCATCTTCCCTGGGGCCCTGAAGTGCTCACCTGGGGAGAAAATGGCTTTTCCAGGAGACGCCCCTGCAGACAGAGGCAGAGGTGAGAGGCTGGGTGGGGGCTGCCCTGCTGGCTGTGTTGGGGCTGAGGAGGGCCTTCTGGATCTGTGGGCCTTGGGGAGCTACTGATGGTGGCATCCAGAGAGAAGGGCCATGCTTCCAGGGGAGCTCCCTGCACAGCCCCGAAAGTGTGAGGCCTGCCAGCTTTGGGGCCTGTGGCATTGTCTGCAGTGGGCAAGGACACAGATGGACAGACAGACAGTGTGTGCAGTACCAGCTCTGCTGTTTCCTCACTGTGTGGCCTTGGGCAAGAGTTTGGGGCCAACTCCCTGAGCCTCAGTTTACCCCTTCATCAAGTCTTAAGAGTATTGCTTCCTTCTTATAGTCAACGGGGGACGGCAGGGGGCTAAGTAAAGAAATCACATGAGTCCCCTGCTCTGCCTCTGAGAGATGACAGCATCCTCCCTTTCCCTTGGAGACTCTAGCAGGAGGCCCAGAATCTCTTCAGGGAGTGGGGGGAGGGGGGCGGGCAGCAGTAGTCTGCATGCAGAGGACCAGGAGCACACAACAGGAAGGGCTGAGTCCTGCACTCCGCCGACTGTGGGGACAGGCTGGACCTCGACATGGGCACCACAGGTTGCAAAGGGCTGGCACAGAGATGTGGGAAGTGGCTGGGCGCATCAAGGGAGAACTCCACCCTTGTCCCCACCCTGCCAGAAAACCTCTGGAAAGGATTTGAGCAGCAGATGAGCCGGGGTTTCCCAGCCCCTCCACACGTGGCTGCGAGGCGAGCAGACACCCAAGCGTGGCTGCCTGAAGGGCATGCTGGGGCAATGGCAGGGGCTTGGAATGTGGCTGGGGTGCACAAGGTCCACCCCTCCCCACTCCAGCCCCCAGCCCCTCAGGCAGCCATTCCCACAGATGAACGCACACAGCAGGCTTTGGCAAGGCCATGGAGGTTACACATCCCCTCTCTGGTTGATGCCCAAGTGCAGACTGGAGCCATCAGTGGGGAGGGACTGGTGGACTGGGGCCTGGGAGAGTGGCGGGGGCAGGCCAGGTGTCAGTCAGGGCACAAGCAACTGGCTGCTGATTGAAACTGGGCCCAAAAGGCTTTGGCGGCCAGAGGGGAGGGAGGAAGGGCACAGTCCCGGGGACCCTGCAGGGCTGCGTGCAAGATGGCACGTGTGTCAGAGTTCAGGTCGGGTTGCTCAGGGGGGCAGACGCCCAGAGCTGAGGCTGCGGAGACAGCGTCCGGCGTCTGCCACTTGGCAGCTGTGAGCCACACCGTCTGCAGGCGAGCTCCCAGGGCCCGCCAGACCTCAAGCCCTGCTCCCGCCGCCCTTGGCCTGGCCTGAATGCCTGGCACCGACCCTCCATGCTCTCAGAGGCTGCCAACGCATCTTGTTTGGCTGTGACCTCAAGCAATCCAGTGCAGAGGACTGCGCTGGCTTTCAGAGGGGCAGACAAGGAGGGCCCTATTGGGGTGGTGGCGGAGGCTCCAGGAAGCCCAGCCTCCTCCCTCACTCACACCTGCGGTCGCCCAACCTGGGGCTCATGCCATTGCCGCTCCTGTCCTTTGCTCTAAAGAGGTGGCATCCAGGGAGCTCAGGGCACACTTTGATGGGGCTTGAAACCCTCCCTGAAGTCCCTGAGGACACATCCAGGGAGGCCAATGAAGGGAAACTGAGGCCCAGATGCCTCAGTTGTGGTGGTGGAGAGTTGAGGACTGGAGGGACTTGCTGTGGGTCTCTCAGGATCTGACTATGGGGTATTCCTGCTTCCTGGGCTGGGGGCCTCACCTGCCTTACCTCTGGATATATGTGTATGTATGTGTGTATGCATACATATGTATATGTGAATGTGTATGCATGTGTGTATAGATGTGTGCATGTATGTGTTTACATATGTGTATGTGTGTGCGTGTGCATGTATGCATGTGTGTACGTGTGTATAAGTGTGTATGTGTGCATATGTGTATGTGTGCATGTGTGTGTACATGTGCATGTATGTGTATAGGTGTGTGCATGAGTGTATGTGTATGTGTGCATCTGTGTATGTGTGTTTATATGTGTATACATATGTGTATGTGAATGTGTATACATGGGTATGCGTGTGTGTCTAGGTTTGTGCGTGTATATGTGTGTGTACATGTGTGTATAGGAGTGTGCATGTGTCTGTGCATGTATGTGTGTGGATGTGTGCCTGTATGTGGATGTGTGTGGATGTGTGTACATGTGTGTTTTGTGTAGGTGTGTGCATGTGTGTGTGCACGTGTGTGTGTATACGAGTGTGTATGTGTATGTGTGCATCTGTGTGTGTGTGTGTGTATGTGTGTACATGTGTGTGCATATTCTGGCAGGAGGGAGGGGCTCGGTGTGAGGTGGTGGGGAGAAGGCAGGGGCCAGGCTTTGGGAGAACAGCTGAGCCCATCCATCTCCAGAACCTCCAAACTGCCACCCCCAGTCTCGGGCATTCAGGCTCTCACAGGCCCAGAGACATGGCTGGAGCCCCTGTGGCTGAGGAGCACAGCTGAGAGCTCAGGGCCTAGAAGCGCCAAAGCTGAGTTCCAAGTCAGGCTGAGTGATTTGGGGGAAGTGAGAGCCTCTCTCTCGGCCTTAGCTTTTGTGTCCATAAAATGGGAATATTCATCATGCCAGCTCCAGGGGATCCTTCCCCCCAGGCTCCCCTGGCTCCCTCTGGCTTTATGGGCCCCTTGCCGCCTCCTGTGGGCTCAGACACAGAGCCTGTCCCTTCCTTGGGAGAGGTCTCAGTTTTGTGCCAGTTCTTTGAGGGGAAATGAGGGATGTGCCGGGAAGCCTGCCCGGCCCCCACTCCTCCAGCCTGCCCACTGCTTGGGCACAGCCATGAGCCATAGAAAACCAGCCAAACCTTGTCCTTCTGCCTCTGTCACGGGGCCCGAGTGTATGGGCCTCCCAGCCCTCAACCTCCCTCCCCGCTCCGAGGGAACCTCTTCCCCTTGCCCCTTTTTCAGTCTCTTGGAGACCCCCCAGACATCCTACTATATCAGTCAGCCTGCCTTCAGAGTCCTTGTTGCCCCACGGCTGGTCCCGGGAACCCACCTGAGACCCCGATGACCAGTCTTGCCATGACTGACTGCCCTGCGCCTGTGCCCCCTCCCCTGGTGGAGGGCCCGATTACCTAACAGGAGTGCCTGCAGGGAAGTCCCAGCTGCTGGGGAGACCCCTGGCCCCGGGGCAGGAGTCCCTGTAGAGTCCTCCTTCAGGCCAATGCGTGGGTCCTGGGGGCTCCAAGCTGGCCATGGTCAGATGGTCCTCTGTCCCCTCAGCCTTCCCCAGCCCCTCCCCACAGCCTCCCCTAGGCCCAGCCAGACCACCCCAACCCCACCTGTCCAGGTGGACTGCCCACCCTGGAGCTTTCCAGGGCTCTGGTGGGGCGTTCCAGCCCTGACTCACTCTCCCTGGGAGGTAGCGGCTTTGGCAGGGGCATCGGTAGGGAGGGGCAGGGCAGTCTCCTCCCTCCCCCACTCCAGCTTGCTCTCCTGCTTCCATCCTGCCCTTCCTGTTCTCTCCCACTGCTGCTGCTGCTGCTGCTGCTGCTGCTCCTCCTCCTCCTTCTCCTCCTCCTCCTGCCCCCGGGTGTCCAGTGGCACTGGGAGAGGGTCCCGCAGTGGCAGCAGGCATCAGAGGCCCTGCCCTGCCCTGTCCCGGAGGAAGGGAAACGCCATCCAGGTAGGTGAGTGTTGAGCCTTCTCCCTACTTGGGGGCCAAGACCCTCCGGGGGGTTCCCCTAGGTCCTGCCAGGCCGGCCTGGGGCTGGCAGGCCCTGGGTTGCAATTGTGGGGTCTCAAGGCTCAAAAGAATGAGGGAGACTGGGTGCTGCCCCAGCAGGGGCCTCCTGGTGACCCCAGGGGTCAGCATAAAGTCCAGCTCCACATGAGGGGGAAGCTGAGCTAAGCCTTGGGCTCTGACTCCTACTTTGCAGTATGGCCCGGGGCCTATGGGCTCAAGAGGGCTCTGGGGCCAGTTGCGGAAAGGCCACACCACTGGCCTGGCAGCTGCTATAGCCACAGCCTCACCACAGGCCCCTCTGTCCACGGGTGTGGGAGGGGGCATGGGCGGCTTCTAGAGGGGATGCCAGTGCAGAGGGGACGCATGCCAGCAGATGCTCCCTGGAGCGCCCGAGGAGCTGCAAGGGGGCGACAGGACAGGCCTCCATCCCAACCCTCTCCTGGGACTGATGGAACTGGAGGCACAGTGCTTGTGCTCAGACCCAACCTGGCCCCGAAGTGGCCTCAGGCCCCCGGTCCGCTGGCAGCAAGGACCCCAAAGCGGCAGCCCCCAGCAGCCAACCCAGCCCCCAGGTCAACTGGGGAAGCATCGGGCAGGGCGGGGCTGCTCAGAGAGTGCTGGCCTAGGGGGCAGAGCCCCCACCTCCCCACAGCCTCCTTAGACCCCTGCAACCAGCAGCTGGGCTTAGGGGGCTCACCTGGCCCTGCTGGAGCCCCAGACTGCCCCTCCCCAGCTAGTACTGGCCCTAAGTGAGGGTCTCCTGGGTGTGCGA
Source organism: Papio anubis (assembly GCF_008728515.1). Classification (NCBI taxonomy): domain Eukaryota; kingdom Metazoa; phylum Chordata; class Mammalia; order Primates; family Cercopithecidae; genus Papio; species Papio anubis. The sequence continues at coordinate 2,036,691 of NC_044996.1, read as the reverse complement.
CTGCTTCAGGTCTACCAGAGGCCCTTGCTGCCCAGCTGGGCTCCCCGTCTCCAGATGCACCGAGGGCCACCCCAGGCTGGGTGGCGAGCAGGGCAGGCATGTTTATTCCCACTTAACAGATGGGGAAGGTGAGGCTGGGGTGAGACCTGGACCTTTGCCAGGCAGTCAGGGTGGATGGAGTGGTAGGAGAGGCAGGGCTCCAGCCTCTTCTTGTAGGGCACATTCCCGGCTGCCTCTGGACGGGAGACCGTGTCTGATGAGGAGGAAGGAGGCAAGCAGAGGTGGGTGCTGGTGGCAGGCTCGGGCAGGGCTGCTTCCCCTCCACTCCCACCCGCCGCCTCGGCTTGGGGGGCCTCAGGCAAGCCTGACCCTGCCCTGCCACCCTGGCGGCAGCCTGCTCCCCTGGGGGGCCTCTCTGAGCTGCCGAGGCTGTGGGCAGGGAGGAAGGGTAGGAGCACATCTAGGAGCTCCAGGGCTGTTTGAGCCAAGGCAGTGTGTGTGGGGGGCAGGGGGGCTGGGGCGAGTGGTCCAGAGGAGGAAGCCAAGGCCCACGGGCAGTGTTGGGGGCGTCATGGCCTCCACCTCTGGGGTCTCCACTCAGTGCTGCCTCAGCCAACTTTGCTCATGGCCTCAAAGGACACCCCCTCTTTCTCCACCCTGCCTCCCTGCCTTGGCCTTAGAGGGTCTCTGGGAAACGTGGGCAGGGTGGAAGGGGGGCTCAGGAGGTAGGAAGCAACTCAGAGTTGCCAAACTCAACTAACTTCATCCACGCTGCCCTGAGCCCAGAACTCAAAGGAAGGATTGGCCCGGATAGGAGGCCATAGTGGCGTCCCAAAAAGTGAATTCTTCAAAGCCCTTGAGGGCCAATGGTTAAGATTCCTCCTCCACCTCCTCCACACAGCCTCACGGATGCCCCTGCCCTAAAGCAGGCTTCTGGTAGACTCAGAGGCGTGGGGGCCTGCAGACTTGCTAATGAGGAGACATTTCATCGCCTGATTAAGCCAAGTCCTGTCCGGGATGGGGAGGGGGGTAGTGGAAGGGGTGAGGGGAGTGGAGTGGAAGGGGCTCCCTCCTTGCCAGCAGCATCCACTCCCTTCCTGCCTGGAGCCCTCTGCCCACACTCTGCCCTCTCCGCCTCCCGCCCCAGGGTCTGGCCGTCCCTGGTGAGGGATGGGAACGCAGTGCCACTGCACTCACGGAACACTAGCCCCTGGCATGGGGAAGATGGGCGGGTACTGGTGCTGAGAATCCCCCTGCCTCTTCCCCCAGGCCCATCCGCCATGTGGCCCCTGTGGCTCCTCGCGTCTCTGCTGGCCCTGAGCCAGGCCCTGCCCTTTGAGCAGAGGGGCTTCTGGGACTTCACCCTGGACGATGGGCCGTTCATGATGAATGATGAGGAAGCTTCGGGCGCCGACACCTCGGGCATCCTGGACCCGGACTCTGTCACACCCACCTACAGCGCCATGTGTCCTTTTGGCTGCCACTGCCACCTGCGGGTGGTTCAGTGCTCCGATCTGGGTTTGTCCCTGAGTGATGGGGAGTGGGGCATGCAAGGAGGCACAGGTGCAGCTTGAGAGCCCCTTCTGAGGGAGGCACATGCCGGTCCTGTGGGCTGGTGGCGAGCATGATGTGAGTGTAGGAGGGGTCCAGCCATCTGGCTGTGAGCTGTGCAGTTTGCACCCACTTGTGGTGGCATCCCCGTGTGCCCGTCGGTGTCGCGTGCGTGTGTCCCTGGGCCTCCCTGCGGTGGGGCTAGTCGACTGGATGGCTCCAAGTTCATGTTGCTGGTGGTCGTGGGGCCCCTAGGTCTGAAGTCTGTGCCCAAAGAGATCTCGCCTGATACCACACTGCTGGACCTGCAGAACAACGACATCTCTGAGCTCCGCAAGGATGATTTCAAGGGTCTCCAGCACCTCTATGTAAGGAGCTGGGAGGAACCAGCAGGCCTACAGCAGGGGGCAGGGGTCCGGGTGGGTGCATGTGCATGGACATGTGGGTATGAGAGGAGCTCGGGGACCCGTGGGCTTCAGGGTGAAGCCTGGAGCCAGCCGTGATGGGAGCTCCCGGGCTTGCAGCTCACCCATGTGGGTTTGAGCAACCGCAGCTGCAGGACTGGATCACTCAGCTCGTCTCCCTTCGTGACTGAAAACGTTTCATCACATCCATTCCTCCCAGCAACAGAGGAGAACGGATTTCATTGTAGCCAGTGTGTGTGTGAGGAAACTGAGGCTTGGAGCGGCAAGGCAGTGGTGGCACTGCTAAGGCTCAGGGCTGGGCCTGGGTGCTGCCTCCTGCCCCGCACTCTGCTCACAAGCACGGACTGACCTCCTCGAGGCCCAGTGGACTGGGGAGGCACAGGAAGGCAGGAGGGAGGGGCGGGTGGGGCAGGGAGTCCGCGCCTTCAGCTCCTCCTTCCGCCCTGCTTCAGGCCCTCGTCCTGGTGAACAACAAGATCTCCAAGATCCACGAGAAGGCCTTCAGCCCCCTACGGAAGCTGCAGAAGCTCTACATCTCCAAGAACCACCTGGTGGAGATCCCGCCCAACCTGCCCAGCTCCCTGGTGGAGCTCCGCATCCACGACAACCGCATCCGCAAGGTGCCCAAGGGCGTGTTCAGTGGGCTCCGGAACATGAACTGCATCGGTGAGCTGAAAGCCTCCCAGAACATTCCAGAGCCTTGTCTCAGGGCATGGGGAAGGGAGACCAAGGGACACCTTTAGAGGCTCGGTTCAAGAAAGAGTATGGTGAGAACAGTCAAAAGATAATCCATGAATTTCTTGGCAAATCCTCTATGCAGGCGATCACCATGGCTAAAGAGAAGACTGGGCCACAGGGGCCGGGTGGCTTCTGGGAGCCCTGTCTGCATCTCTGGCACTCCTCCCTTTCCTCTTGCTGCCCCTGGGGAGCTAGCAGTCCTGGGACTAGCAGTCCTGAACAGCTAGGAGTTTACAATTAGCCCGGTAAATTAGCAGAACTGCTTTCAGGAGATGGGAGCAGCCGGCAGTTAGCAGGGCTCACCACACTAGCCCGGAAATGACAGGACCCAGGGCTGTGCAGGGACCACCAGGCTCCCGGGCTAATGAGGTCTCTCACCTAGAGATGGGCGGGAACCCACTGGAGAACAGTGGCTTTGAACCTGGAGCCTTCGATGGCCTGAAGCTCAACTACCTGCGCATCTCAGAGGCCAAGTTGACTGGCATCCCCAAAGGTAGGAAGCCCACTCTTCCTGCGCGCCTGCCTACCTCACCCCCAACAGCACAGATGGCCAGGGTGGGGGCTCTGGATAGGCCCGGTCGACTCAGGGAAAGGCTCAACAGTCCCCTCCCGCCACCTGGGGCAGAGCTAGGGCCCCTGCCCTCAGCACCTGCATTCTCCCCTGTGCCCTCTTCTCCTGGCAGACCTCCCTGAGACCCTGAATGAACTCCACTTGGACCACAACAAAATCCAGGCTATCGAACTGGAGGACCTGCTCCGCTACTCCAAGCTGTACAGGTGAGGCCAGCCCGGCACTGCCCGAGGGTGATGCCAGAGTCCCTCAGTGCTGTGTGGCCCCTCGCGCCCAGCCCACCATCCTTCTCTCCAGCCTTTGAGTCCCTGTCATTCTCCCACTCACAGGCTGGGCCTGGGCCACAACCAGATCCGGATGATCGAGAACGGGAGCCTGAGCTTCTTGCCAACCCTCCGGGAGCTCCACTTGGACAACAACAAGCTGGCCAGGGTGCCCTCGGGGCTCCCAGACCTCAAGCTCCTCCAGGTGAGAGCTGGGCGTGCATAGCCAGGTTCCCTAAGGCTGGGCTGGGGGAAGCGTGCATGTCCCCAAGCAGTCCCTCAGCCCCTTGGCCTTCCTTCCCGGCCAACTCTGGGCATCTGCAAGGGAGCGGTCTTGATGCTCCCAGCTGGTGCTGAGGAGGCAGGGAGCAGGGGCTCCATGGTAGATACAGAGCAAGGCAGCCCGGTAGATCTTGGACCTGAGGGTCTCCAGGTGGGTCGGACACCAGAAAGATGTGGCAGAGTCCAGGGAGTCAAGAAACTGTGGGTGTGGGGGTGTACTGATCCGTGCCAAGACAGCGACAGCCCAGGACAGGAAGTAGGCTGAAGAGGGGGAGCACGGTCTTGCCTGGGATTCTGTCGGGAGCTTCCATCACTGGCCTGGCCCCCAACCAAATGGGTGGTGATCTTGGTCTTGCCCAGCTCTGCTCCATCCACACGTGTTTGGAGCACCCCCATCCGCACCAGCTGTGAGCCAGCACCACGCAGGCCATGCCCATGATGGGCTGAGAGCGCCCTCTAGTGGCCATTGTCATGTTCACTAGCACTGGGCTCCCAGCCCAACCCAGCAGGCGCCTTGCCTGCCCTCCTCTGCTCCTCTCCAAGACAGCAAGACAGTGGCTCCAGAGAGTTGGAGGGGCTGCTAGAGGGCGAGCTCCTCTGATGACTGGAAGAAAGAGGGGGGCACCCCAAGGGCTCTTTCTCCTCTCATGCCCCATGGAGTGTGAGGGTGCTCCCCCGAGGGTCAGGCCGCCTTTCCTTCACCTCACACCACCAAACACACCTCTACCCCAGCCCCACCCCCACATGTCCTCAACCTGCCCCACCTGAGACCCTCATCCTGGTCCCTGGTCGCATCCAGTGCCTTAATCCTGGCTGACACCCACACAAAGAACACGCCCATGCCTTGGTTTGCTCCTCCCAACAACAGGGAGCCTCTGGTGTGGCCCTTGAAGTAGGGTGCAGAGGTAACAGCAAAATGCCTCCTGGGGGCAGTGGGTTTGGCATGGAGGGAGGGAGGCCTGCAGTGACGCAGCCCGTCTACCTTCAGGTGGTCTATCTGCACTCCAACAACATCACCAAAGTGGGTGTCAACGACTTCTGTCCCGTGGGCTTCGGGGTGAAGCGGGCCTACTACAACGGCATCAGCCTCTTCAACAACCCCGTGCCCTACTGGGAGGTGCAGCCGGCCACTTTCCGCTGCGTCACTGACCGCCTGGCCATCCAGTTTGGCAACTACAAAAAGTAGAGGCAGCTGCAGCCACCGCGGGGCCTCGGTGGGGGTCTCTGGGGAACACAGCCAGACATCCTGATGGGGAGGCAGAGCCAGGAAGCTAAGCCAGGACCCAGCTGCGTCCAACCCGGCCCCCCACCTCAGGTCCCCGACCCCAGCTCGCCGCCCCATCACAGCCTCTCCCTGGCTCCCAAGGGTGCAGGTGGGCGCGAGGTCTGGCCCCTATCACATGCTCCCTCCGCCTCAGAGCTGCCCCTGCTCTCCCACCACAGCCACCCAGAGGCACCCCATGAAGCTTTTTTCTCATTCACTCCCAAACTCAAGTGTCCAAGGCTCCAGTCCTAGGAGAATAGTTCCTGGGTCAGCAGCCAGGAGGTGCTCCATAAGAATGGGGACAGTGAACTCTGCCAGGGCTGCTGCACCTGTCCAGACACGCATGTTCTGTTCCTCCTCCTCATGCATTTCCAGCCTTTCAACTCTCCCCACTGCCGCAGCTCCCCTCAGCCCCCTTGCAAGTTCATGGCCTGTCCTTCCCAGCCCCCCTGCTCCACTGGCCCTTCGACCAGTCCTCCCTTCTGTTCTTTCCCCTTCCTTCTCCTCTCTCTCTCTCTCTCTCTCTCTCTCTCTGTGTGTGTGTGTATGTGTGTCTTGTGCTTCCTCAGACCTTTCTCGCTTCTGAGCGTGGTGGCCTGTCCCCTCCATCTCTCCAAACCTGGCTTTGCCTGTCCCTTTCTCTCCACACCCTCTGGCCTTCTGCCTTGAGCTGGGTCTGCTTTCTGTCTGTCCGTCCTGCACCCAGCCCCTGCCCACGAAACCCCAGGGACAGCGGCCTCCTCAGCCTGCCCTGCTCAGGCCTTGCCCCCAAACCTGTACAGTCCCAGAGGAGGCTGGAAGTTGGAGGCCCAGCATCCTGCCCAGATGACACCATCAAGGAGGGGAGCCTTAGGCCTGTCAGGCCCTGGCCCTTCTGCCCCAAAGAGAGGAGAGGCCCCACATTCCGCCAGAGTCCCAGACACCGGTTTTCATGGAACCCCCTCACCGCCACTGGCGGCTAGGTCTCCCCTTTCCTTCTGGTTCAGCGCAAGGAGGGGCTGCTTCTGAGGTCGGTGGCTGTCTTTCCATTAAAGAAACACTGTGCAACACGGCTCCGTGCACTGCTCCTGTGGCGGCCTGGCCTCTCCATGCCCCTCCTGGCCCTTGGGCTCCTCGCCCTCAGAAGAGGGGCCCCGTCATCCTCAGATCTGGGCTAGCCCCTTTCCCCTCCCTCCTAGACACTCATGGTCCCAGCTGTCCTGAGACGGGGCTCCAGAATCCAAACGGGCCTGAATGGCACCTGCCCTCTCAGCGTGGAGCGTTTGCCAAGAGCACACCGACTGCAGGCACCGGGCTAGAGCCTGGAAATCTAAGCGGGACCCGGCCTGCCCAGCTCCATGGAGTCTAGGGTTCACAACGAGGCACCACCAACACCCAAGGGGACACGGGAGGGATGGGGCCCCATGGAGCCAGGGCAGGGTGCTGTGTGCACCCACTTGCATTGGCCTGGCCTTGGCTCCCCAGCCAGCCCCCTAGCAAGTCACACTGTGTGCCAGGAGAGCTGAGCTCGGGCTGCAAGGCATTGGCACTGGCTCCAGAGAGGATCCAGGTCAGCTGCATGCTGGGGACACAGGTCGTCCCGGAAAGGACAGCTTGGAGGGGGACAGTCTCCAGAGCAACACTACCACCTGTGACCTTCCTTCGGCCCTGCACGAAGAGCCTCAGAGCAGGTGGCGGAAGCTGGGGCTTCCCTGGGCAGCTCCAGGCTCCCAACAGCAATAGAGTGGGCAGGGCCCGCGTGAGTCACAGCCTGGCACTGTGTGTTGGCTCCTCGCACATAACTGTGTCTTTAAGCCTGGACTGGCACTGGGGCACTGGCGTTCCCAGGTTTCTCCTTCCTGGGATAGGAGGTGCCACGCAGTGTGGTGGCCCAGTGATAGAATGTCACCATCAGCATCATAGCACTATTCTGGGCCATGTGCTCCACGGCCTGGCAATGTCTGCTGAGTTGGGCAGGCGTGGTGCAAGGGAACTGGCCAGAGGCCAGGAGTCAAGGCTTCGGGCAAGTCCCCTCACTGGCTGGGAGGAGGGGCAGCCAGCGCCGCGGCCTGGCAGAGATGGAAAGACGGGGCTTCCGCCCATTCATCTGTGAGTGAGTCTTGGGGCACTGGCTCCGTGTTCAGTGGGTCCAACACAGCCCCCGTGAATCTCTGTCCACTCTTCCTGCCTCCCTCCCATCCCTCCTGTGCCTCCTTTCCTCTCTGTCTCCCTCTCATTTCATACATCTTTATCACACCCGTCCTCTGCATGTCCCAGCTCGGGGATGCAGTGTGGGTGGAGGACAAGCTAGCAGGACGAGTGTGATATAGGTGGTCAGTGCAGAGGAAGGCATCCTGCGGGCTGCGTGCTTAGTCCACACAGCAGGGGGTGCCCTGCGGGCAGCACACACTCTGCCCGGACGGGGTGCCAAGTCCCCCAGGCAGGAGCCCAGAGCTGGACAGGGTCACAGCCTGCAAGGGCTTCTGGGTCATGGTGGAAGGTGAGCTCCATCCTCAAAGCAGTTGGTCCTGACCACAGTGTGAAGATGAATCGCGTAGCCTCACTCCACCGCCAAGTGTGGTAAAAACTGTTAAATAATACTAGCCAAGGTGAGACTGATTTGGGCTTAAAAAGAAAATGGCTGGGCGTGGTGGCTCACGGCTGTCATCTCAGCACTTTGGGAGGCCAAGGTAGGAAGACTGCTTGAGGCCAGGAGTCCAAGACCAGCCTGGGCAACATAGTGAGACCCCGTCTCTAAGAAACAAAAAACTAAAAAATTAGCTAGGCATTGGGCACACGCCGGTGGTCCCAGCTACTCAGGGGACTGAGGTGGGAGGATCACTTGTGCTGGGAAGGTTCTCCCTGCAAGCTGCCAATCCCCCACATTTATTTGCAAGTGGCTTGGAAAGTAGGACTGTGCTCAGGGCCCCAGCTGTGGCACAGGAAGGCCCAGGGTGGACAACAGATGGGCTGCAGGTTCCAGCCCATCTTTGCTTGAGTAAGATCCCCTGAACTTAGGGACAGATTGGGTGTAATGTGAGAACGGGGTTGGTTGTGATGCTCCCTGGCCTGGAGAGGGGAAGAGGGCCCTGAGGACCCCCGACTGAGGGCCAGAAGCATCCCGGAGCTGTTGGAAGGCAGCAGGCGTGGGCTTACACACGTATGCACGCACACGCACAAACACACGTGCACACGCACACAAATGCATACACAAACACGCATGCACACATGAACACACGTGCACACGCACACAAATGCATACACAAACACGCATGCACACATGCACACTTGAACACACAAACACAAGCACACAGAAACACAAACATGCCACACAAACACATGTGCATACAAACACGCACAGCCATGAAGGTCACAAAGCCGCTTCCTTGGGGCCGTTTCCCAGCATTTGCTGCAGGTCAGGTGCCTTCTGGGCACAGCAGGGCCCAGCGGGAGCCTAAGCCGAATCCACTGCTAGGGTTTAGACGAGTCTGGGCTTGCCAAAGGGACGGCGAGCCAGACCTTGGCAGGCTGGGCCCACAATGCAGGCAGGACCCCTGAGGGACACGACCCTTCCTTGGAGGGCTGCAGGGGCAGGTGGCAGGCCTGGGAGCCAAGTCAGAGGGGCTGCCCTGAGGAGCTGGCAGTGGCCTGGTCTCCAGGCTCTGCTCCCACAGACTCCAGCTCTAGTCTCAGGAGGCAGGGACCACAGGAAGAGGCCAAGCCCCTGCCTGCCACTCTGGACAGCCAGGGCAGGGCAACATCGCCAGCAGAGAGACTTTGTCTCCCTCAGCTTCTGGGAGGGCACAGCCTCTTTGGTGCCCTGGAGAACCCTGGGCAGCCTGGGTGCTGAAAGGCCCTGATGCCTGCTGCACAGGGGCAGCCAGGGCCCAGGCAAGAGGTCCCAGGGGACTATGCTGGAGCTGCACTGGCAGGAGTCATGCCCAAAGAACCATCTGTCTCTCTTACACACACACTGACACACTCACACGGTCACACTCACACACACAAGGGACACACACACACAAACTCACACTCACAGACTCACACACACCCACACACACTCACTCACGCACACTCACACACTCTCACACAATCACACTGACACACACTCACAAACTCACACACACACTCACGCACTCACACCCACACACACTCTCACACACTGTCAATCACACACTCACAAACTCACACTCACATACACTTGCACACACACAGTCACACACTCACACTCTCACACACACTAACACACACACACACACTCTGCATTGCCAGTCAGAGCTTTCCAGAACCACCAGGCGTGGATGTACTCAAGCCAAGCAGCCCAAGAAGCCTGTGTTGTGCTGTGGGCAGGGCTCTGCCAAGCTGGAGCTCCTCGGTGGCCCAGCTGGGACTTGGATGAGTGGCCCGAGGCCACTGTCATGAATAACCACAAACCGGGTGGCTCACCACAGAGGACATAGACCCTCTCCCAGTCCTGGAGGCCAGAAGTCGGAAATCCAGGTGTCTCAGGGCCACACTCCCCCGAGAAGCTCTAGGGAAGGCTTCTTCCTGCCTCTCCCAGCTCCGGAAGGCTCCAGGTGTCCTGGGCTTGTGGCCACCTCATTCCACTTTGCCACTGCAATCACATGGCTTCTTGTGGGGGGGTGCATGTGAGTGTGTGTGCATGAGTGTGCATATGTGTGTGCATATGTGTGTGCGTGCGTGTGAGCATGTTTGTGTGTATGTTTGTGTGTGTGACTGTGTGTATGTGTGGGGTGTCTGCATGTGTGTTTATGTGTGCAATGTGTGTGTATGTGTTTCTGTGTCTGTATGTGTGTCTTGTGTATGCATGTGTATGAGTGTGTGCATATGTGTGTGTCTGTGTGTGACTGTGTGTGTATGTGTATTTTGGGGGGGTGTGGGTGCATATGTGTGCATGTGTGTGTATGTGTGTGTTTCTGTTTGTGTATATGTGTCTCTGTGCATGGGTGTGGGTGGGAGCATGTGTGTGCGTGTGTGAGAGTGTGTGTGTGTAATCTCCCCCTTATAAGGACACTTGTCACTGCATGCAGGGCTTGCCTGGATAACCCAGGATAACCCCACATCTCAAGATTCTTCACTTGATCACATCAGCAAAGACCCTATTTGCGAATAAGGTTGCATTCCGGTTCCAGGGGTTGGGACAAGGACACCTCCGTGGGGGCATTTTTAGCCTGCCCCTGGGCTGCAAGTGGATGTGGGCTTGGTCCCTGAGGACTTGGGGAAGGGGCTAGGACCTCAGCCAGGGAGACAGTGGGCATGAGAAGACGGGATGGGGGGCCCGGGCCCAGCCAAAGGGGCCCTCACTTCAGAGCTGGCCAAGGCGTTGCTGTCCCAACAGTGGCAGGAGGGACCTGCTCAAGGAGGCGGCATGGCCTAGAGGCCCGGGAGAGAAGGGGCCTGGTGACCAGGTAGGGGCCAAGGAGCCAAGAGAGAAAGCAGTTGTGGGAGGGGAGCAGGGACTGAAGGGGCTGGAGGCAGATGGAGAGAGGGAGGGGTGAGAGTGGGGATGAGGCAGCCAGGAGGGGCGGTGGGGGCAGCTGCTGAGAGCGGGGTGTTCTCTGTGGCTTTTGTTTCCCAGGCAATCATCAGCAATGTGGAAGAGTGTGGTGGGGACAGAGGCCTGGTGCACCCTAAGGAGGCAGGTCCAGGGCATGGTGGGGCAGGCTGGCTTGGGACCTGGGAGGGAGCTGGAAAGCAGAGTGGTCTGGGCCTCCCTGGGTTTGGCTCCCTAAGTACTCCCAGTGCAGAGGACAGGACTTGCTGTGTGGGAGAACTTTCTAGTAAAGCTCCCACCTCTTTACTGATGGAGGACCCAAGAGGGGCTGGCCAGTGAGCAAGGATCACCAGTGACACTGGCAGCATTTGCCTGGCACTCAGGTGTCTTCATTCCCAGGCCTGGGCCCTCAGGGCTCTGGGCTGGGAACCAACAGACACAAACCACAGAGAAAGGACCATCACCTTACCTGGCCATTAGCTGTTTAGGGGCCACAGTTTGCTGAGGACTGGGGACTTCCATGAAACTTTGTTCCTTGGCCATCTGACCTTGGCCCCAGTGGGCTCATCACAAAGGTATGCACCATGGTCAACTCTTGACTGGATTAGCCATGAGCAGTGCCCTGGGGGCCCAGGGACAGAGGCAAAGTGGTGGGGCAGGTAACCCCTGCCTCAGATTTTCTCCCACAGACTTGCTTCTTCCCCTGCCCACACATGTCTGCTAAGAGGTGTTTGTCTTCAGCCAGGACCCACTCCTTGCCCAAGGGATGCTCCTGCTGGGGGCCACCAAAGGAGGCCGGCTCAGCAGACTGCCTCTGCCTTTGCTCACTCCAGAGCAGGGCCCTGGGGCCTGGGATGGAAGGACATGACCCCAGGGAGCCCGCCACAGTGTGGGAGGCCAAGAAGGAACACGACCTGAATGTGCTGGGGAAGGGAGGCCACGGGCCCTCAGGAGGCACTCCTGTGCCCACAATTCCTCTGCCCTCCTGTGGTGCCTGGGGGCATGGGGGGCAGCTGGCCTCCCGGCCGGGGGCCAAAATCCAGTTTACAACCTGCTCGGGGTGGGATCCAGTGTCCTCTGGGCCTCCACTTCCCCATCTGGAATGTGGGGTAGTAAGAGGAGCGACTCCAAGATGGCAGGGCTCTCGAGAAATGGCCAGAACTTAGCTCACGATAAATTTCCAGCATGATTGGGGCTTGCTTTAGTCTTGATTTTTCCCATTTGGGGCAATGGGAAGTCACAGACTGTGTGTGTGTGATGGGGGGATGTCCCCATGGCAGCTCTGGGCCCTGAGGAGCACATGCCCCAGGCTCAGGAAAAGCTGCCTCAGAGTTGGCGTGGAAGGGGACTGCATGAGTGTGGAAATGAATATGTGTGAGAGTGTGAGTGTGGGTGCAAACCGAGTGGGGAGTGTGTGTGTGAGTGTGACTGTGAGTAACTGTGTGTGTGTGCATGTATGTGCCCGTGTGCTCATTGGATGAGTGTGTGAGTTGTGTAGGTGTGAGAGCATGTAACTATGCATGAATCATTGTGTAACTGTGTGGGCCACCGAGCTGGTGTGGGTGAGGGTGTGTGAGTGAGCACATATGACTGTGAGGATGTGTGTGCGTGAGATTGTGTGTGCATGAGTGTGTGTGTGTTTGTGTAGGTAGGTGAGCGAGCATGAGTTCCTGCATATGAGCAGGTGTGAGTATGTGTGCATGCATGTGAGTGGGTGTGAGTAAGCATGTGTGAGCGCACATGTGAGCAGGTGTCTGAGTGTGTGTGTGCGCGAACCTCAGCCCACACTGAGAGGTGCCAGGGGCTTGGCCCTGGCTCTGGGATGCCAAATCTCGCTGGCTTTCCACAGAACCAGCTGCTTCCTGTGGAAGGGAGGAGCAGTCTGTGGGGTTTGTGACAGTTCCCTGGTGGCAGGGGCAGCAGAACCTTCCTGTCCTTTTGGTCCCTAGCACAGTGGTGCCTCCTCAAAGAGGCCTTCCCTGAGCCGCCAGCAGCCTCTTTCATGGCTCCCCATCAATGGGGTTCCATAACCCTGACCTCAGCGGCATGAGCACATTTGCCATCTGCTGGCCACTCCCTGCTTTGTGGTCCCTGCTGTGTCCCCGGTGTTCAGCTCTGGTCTGGCACACAGCATGTCCAGGGCCCTCTTTGTCCAAGGCAAGAAAGAATTCAAGGCTGCATCCAGGCCTCTTGCACCTGCCTCAGGCTCCCGCCCAGAGCCTCTACCTGTGCCCCAGCGAGCATTCTCTGCTCGCTGCTCAGAATGCTGGCAAAGGCCGACCCTGGGGTCAGAGGCCTCCACTGCCCTTGGAGCTGGGAAGCCTGGGGATCCACCGGCAGGCATGGGGGTCTCTGTCCAGGTAGGTGGGAACGCATGCTTGTGGGCTTGGACAGGTGTCTGCACTGGGGTTTGTCTGTGAGTCTGTCTCCACTCACACCGGGGATGTATGTGCCCCTGCGTGTCTGTCTCTGGCGCCCACCTGTGTGCAGTCTCTGTGTTCTGCCTAACCGTGTTCCCGTGATAAGCAACGGTGAGTATCTCTGGTAAGCGCGGCTTCTTCTGGGTAGACGCATTTGGACATCTGTACTCTCAACAGGTAGTGTGAGTTTGCAGGAGATCACCAATGCCTTGGAACCCACCGAGGCAAGACCCAAGGACCCCACGCTACACATCAGCCACCTGGCTCTGTGCCCCATTTTATTGTTGGGGAGAAGCACCTAGAGGGCAGGGGTCTGGAGAGGTAGTGGCAGCCTGGTGCCCCAGCCGCAAGCTCAGGGTGCTCTCTCTGCACTCACAGGTGCCATGGTCCCCCAGTTTCCATCCCCACCCACCCCCACTGGGCCAGTGCCCTTTGGGGGCAATGCCAGGCCTGGAAGGGCGGGCACCCCGCGCGTCCTGGGAACAGAAGGGCACGCACCGGGTGCGTAGCACCAGAGCCCCGAGGCCCCTGCGCCGCGCACCGCCCCCCGCGCCCGCTCCCTCCTCCCTCCCTTCTCCTCACCAAGCTCCCTCCCCCTCCCCCCTCCCTCCCTCCGCGCTCAGAGCTGCGGTTGGAGCCGAGCGCGCCGCGTCGCCCGCCGCCGGTGCAGAGCGTGGGGAGCACTCGGCCGGCCGCAGCCCTCGCCAGCCGCGGAGGGTCGCGTCCCGCGCCTCTGGCCAGGCCGCCCCGTGCCCGGGCCTTTCCGTCCTTGGAGCAGATCGTTGCCCGCCTGGCGCCCGCCTGCAGTGACAGCGCCCGCCGGAGCCGAGGCCGCGGCGGCGGCCGTGCCCATGCCCGGGTAAGTGGTGCTCGGGGCGCGCGGGCGCCGCCGGGGTGGGCGCGGGCGCGGCGCGGGCACAGACGCGGGCGGGGATGGGAGGATGACCCGGCAGGTGGTGCGGCGGCAGGTAGAGGGACCCGGGTCCCCGCCCGAGGCACCTGAGCCCCGCGCCGGGCCTGCGTGTCCTTGCGGCACCGCGGCCGCGCGTCACCCCGGGGCCCCAGGCCGGCGGGCAGCGCCCCGCACCCTGCACCCTGCGCCCCGCGTCGCGCGCGCACGCGCATCCGTGTCTGAGGAACAAGGCCTTTGGGGGCTGCGGGCCGGGGCTCAGGGTGGGCACAGCCGGGGGCGCGGGATCTGGGCCGGGAGCCCGCCGGTGCGCACGCACCTTCCCAGAGTCTCGGGCACCCCCTCCCCCCCGCGCCCTCACACTGTATCATCCTTCCCCTCTCGCGTTCCCACACCGTTCCCCGCACGCCCACGCGGCTGCCCAGCAGACCCCACCGTGGTCATGGGCAGTGCCCATGAGGAGCCGCCCCCGGGGCCGCACTTAGGTAACTTCTCCATCCCTCCAGGAACGGCTGTCTCCCCCTCCTCGCCTCTGTGACCTTGGCCAGCTTTTCCTGTGGCCGCCTCCGTTTTCTCACGGGTGAAAGCTCTGGCTTTAAGATTCTGGAATTTGGAATAGCAGGTGCCGCATCTCTCAGAGCCTGAGACGATGGGCTTCTCTCTCTATGACCTGGTGTCCTTCCTTCTGCTGGCCCTTCCGGGGGTTGGTGGCTCAGCCAGCCGGCTGAGGAGAGGTGGGAGGCAGGGCAGGGGCATGGCGCACGGGCAGGTCAGAGCTGGAGGGAGTCTTGGAGAGCCCCCGGGGTGACGGCTCCATGAGGGTTTAGGAGAAACTGTGGAAATGCTCCTTGGCTCACTCAAGGGGCAGGGAAGGGACCAGAATTCTTCAACTAGATGCTTGCCATTTTCTGGCGAGGCCATATAACTTTCAAAGATGAAGCCCCGAGGCTTCCGACCCCAAGGGAGTCCCTACCTGCTGAAGGATCAAGTCCAGCCTGTCCCCAGCTGGCCCCCATCGTGAATTCCACTGGCACCCTAAAAGTCAGCGACTTCCCCTGGCTGACTTGGACGCCAGTCTGGCAGACACCCCCTGCACTTCCTCCCCTCCTTTGCCCACTAGGCTCTGTGCCCTCGCCCCTGCCATCACCCCTTACCAGTCAGTGAGCATCTTAAGGCAGGGACTGGCTCTTCATTTGCACAGGCCTGGCACAGAGTGGGCACCTGGTTTCTGCATGGCATATTCATGACCTTGACCTCACTGAATCTGCAAACTCACTGAACAGGAGAGGAAAGGCCTGGACTTTTGTCCCCATTTTTCAGATGGGATCATTGAGGCCCCCAAGAGGAGAAGGGACTCAGCCCTGAATTGAGGCCACTTCCTTCTTGAGCAGATGGCTGGGGACATTCCTATGGACCTGGTGGAGCAGGGAGGCAGGGAGAGGTTATCATAATAATCAAAGGCCAGCCCCACTTCCTGAGCTCCATCTGAGTCTTACATCAACCACACGAGTGAATGGCTGTTTTCATCCCCAACCCCCACCCCCCGCCGCCTCTTTTCACAGATGAAGAAACCAAAGCCATGTGGCTCATGAAAGGGGAGCTGGGATGCCGAGGAGAGGGCTGGGGATGCCTGGGCCCCTATGGGACACAGCTGAGACCCAGCAGAGGGTCCCAGGGTGAGGTCAGCCCTCAAGTCTGCACCATTGGAAGGGGCTGGGAACTTGTGGTCCCGGGCCATTGATTGTCTCTGCTGCAGGCCCCAAGGCAGGGGGGGGCCAAGGACACAGCCAGTCTCCATCAGCTCCACCTGGGCCATGCCCAGCACGGCCAGGTGGTTTGAGTGCAGGGGCAGGCTCTCACACAGCAGGGGGCAACAGACAGATGGATGTGGGGCAGGCGTGGGAGGGGGCTTGCACAGAGCCAGAAGGAGAGCCAGTCCCTAGAGGAAGGAAACCCCTAAGGCTAAGAGCATGCCAGGGGACAGCCACAATGCCAGGTGATGGAGATGCCCCAATCGGCCCCCGAGGGGCAAGGAAGGGGCCAGAGGAGGCTCATGTGGGCGCCTAGGGCTTAAGCGACAGCAGCCCCATACCTGATGGTCTTTGTGACCTTGGCCAAGTCCCTTCTCCATTCCAGATCCAGGGAGGGTGGGGGTGGGCCTGGGCGAGCTGGAGCTTCAGAGGTTGAATCATTCACTAGCGGGAGAAGCCAAGCCTGTGAGTCAGTGAGTGCTCTCCATCCCAGAACGTCTGCTCCCAGCCCAGGGATGCAACCATGGAGTGCCGGGGTCAGCTGTGGAGGACCCTCTGAGAATGTCTTGTGGAAAGGGGCGCCTTGCCTGCCCAGTAGACAGGACAAGGGTGCCCCAGAGCCCCAGGGGCTTCTGAGAGCTGAGTGCCCTCTGGGCCTCTTGCAGCCAGCAAAGCCAGGCAGAGCTTCCTCTGGCCTTTGCACCTCCTCCCCCACCTCACAGAGCAAGTCATCAGCACATATGAACTCCCTTCTGATTTTAAATTGATGGCTTGTGTATTTCACCAATGGCCACTGTCTCCATCAGTGGTCAGTAGCACATCAAGTAATGTCAACAATGATAATAGTTATAATGGCAGTCACTTTATGTCAGACACTGAGTGCTGTACAGACATTTCCTTGCCCACTTAATTGAAACAACAAATTATTGCAAGTGCTGTTATCCCCATTTTGCATTGAAGCTGAGGCCCAGAGAGGCTAGGTAACTTGCCCAAGGTCACACAGCCGGTAGGTACCAAATCCAGGGCTCAAATGCAGTCCATCAGGCTCCGGAGTCTGGTCTGTGCTTGCAGTCATTAGTTCCTATATCTCCAGAAGTGTGTGCAGAAGTCAGCAGAATAGAGTGTGGTTTGTGTGAACTCACTGTCTCGGGTACTCCCAGCCCTGTGGGCTGAAGTCAAGGATTCTTGGGAAGACCTTGCAGCTCAGAAGCTGAGCCACCTGCACCTCTGCCCCATGTACCCACTGAGAGAAATGAACAGCAGGTGGATTTATATCAATCTCCAGCAACTCAGAGACCCGTGTGCTTTGCATTCATGGCCCCTTCAGGGCACCCCGAAGCACTGGTAGTGCACATAAATGGCAGCTGATAGATGGGGACCTGTGCCATGGCACTGAAGGCAAACGCTTCCATCTAAGCAAGTGCGAGCCTCACCAGTGCCATCTCTGAGATAGGCCGAGGCACTGGGCTCTCGCTGTGACTTTGCAGCAAGCTCCCCAGCAACGCCCCGGGCTGGGTATGCCAGGCAGAGACCTGGAGCATGCACAGGGCTCCTCCCTTCCCCGCCCTGGCTAAGCTGGCAGAAGCCAGGCCAAGCAGCGCGTAGCTGGAAAGCCCTCCCCTGCCTGGGCTCCTTCTGTTGGGTGGGTGGTGCTGGCAGTGGGCCTGGAAGCCTGTGGAGAAGGATCCGAGCCACGCATCACCGGGGCAGAGGGAAGCAGGCTCTCAAATGCAGGGGAATTCGGGCATCCTGGACTGCCCAAGGTTGGGAAGAGGACAAGTCCAAGGTCACATAGCTGAGTAGGTGGCAGAACTTGAATCAGAGCAACAGGGCAAGGGTGGAAATGCCAATGGTTGGGGAATCTTGGAACTGGCAGGAGTCTTTTAGCACACAAGGAGGTTTTCGGAGTCTTAGTTCCAAATCAAAGTTGTGCAAAGCGGGTATGTCCATGTCCTTGGAGAACACCTTATTTAAAGGGGTCCTGAGCCACCCTCTCATGTTCTGTAGGTGGGTCTCTCAGTAAGTGAGCAACCATTTTATTCCAACGAGAAGTTCTGCCCTGAGGCCACAGGCTCTAGCACTTTCTCCAGCTGCACTGTTCAAGCAGCAATTTTATTAGAATGCACTTCCTCAGGTGCACCAGCCACACTTCAAGGGCTCAGGAGCCACCTAAGGCTGGTGGCTACTGTCACAGACAGTGCAGAGAGAGAACAGTTCCATCACCCCCGAATGTTCTGTCACACAGAGTTGCTTTACAGGAAGTGGAAACCGGAGTCCTCACACGGACCCTGAAGCCACCTCTCACACCCACTCCCTGGTGGCACAAGGCCACTAATGCAGCAGCTTCGCTCCCCCAGAGAACCATCCTGAAGAGAAGCCCCAGAGAGGACTGACTGCTCACAGATATTTGGAGAGGTGTTCTGTGATGGGCCAGGTTCCAGTCTGAGAGCTTGACAGGTAGGGACAGAAAGTGCCAGGCTGGGCTTGAGCAGGTCGTTCCTCAGAATGGATGAGTGCATACCATTGTCAGAATGGCGCCAGCTATGCCAAGGGCCACATCTTATTGATGTGATGGGCATGAGGGACACTGCCCTGGTTCACTGTGTGCCAGGCTCTGTGTTTGCTTCAGGGGTGACGACAGAAAGCAAAAAGCAAACACAATGCCCTTCCTGCCCTCCTGGAGCCTTTGCGCTTTGCTATGTGTTCACCAAAGCAAGTGCAAACCTGGCTGGGACCAGGAGAATGGACTGAGGCCACGAGGCCAGCCAGTATCTCCTAGGGCTCGGGTCTACAACCTGAGTCCCTGCCCATCCTGCCCTGACTCCGCCTCCTCAGCAGCCACACGTGGCTGGTGGCTACCATATGGGCCAGTGCAGAGACTCTGGGAGGTTCTGTCACACAGAGCTGCTTTAGAGCAAATAGAGACCCAAGTCCTCACACAGACCTAGACACCCCCAGCCAAGCCCACTGCCCCATGGCTCCTTGGAAGGGAGTGGCCAAGCATGTACTCTCCAGGGGCTGCACAGATACCTGGACAAACGCAGACCAGGGAGGAGGGAAAAGGCCTCTGTCCCAGCAGCTCACCGTGCCACGGGGGATGCCCAGACCTCGCCTCATGCTGACTCCAGTGGCCCTAGCACACCCAGCATGGGGCAGAAACCAGATCCGGCCACCACCTGGTCCTTATTGGGCCCCGCCATATGCCCAGCGTGCCGCATGTGTTCAGGAAACAGCAGGGAGGAGTCGTGGCTTGTTTTTATTTAAATTGATTTCTTCCTATTTAAAAACAATACTCGTAACATGCTCTCTATAGGAAACGTATAAAACATAGAGAAGTCAAAGATGTAGTAAAGCCATCCTATCACGCAAATGCAAATCCAACATCTCCATTTGCTTCATTTCACATTGCTGTCATTATACCATGGGCTCAATTGTGTAATCTGTTTTTTACTTCACATAAGCATTTTCTTTATTAATATAATCCCTTCCTAAATGAATGGTTTTTTCAGAATGGTTATAGTTTAATTTTTTAAAGATTATAAAAGCAGTAAATGCTTATTGCAAAAATAAAGAATGATCTTGAACTGTGCAAAGAAGAAATTTGATCATTCAACAGTTATTTACCAAGCACCCAGGATGTATCAGGCGGCCTTCAGTAATTACAATTTTTAATGGCTGAATAATATTCTCCCAAGAGATTGTAATTCGCTTAATTATTTGGCTATTTTTGGAAACCCAGGCAGTCAGATTTACTTTGCTCTTATACGTGAGCTCTGCTGAGGAGTCTCTGTCCTGAGGAGAGGACCCAGACAGAGGTATCTTCTGCCAAATTGTTCTCCAAAAGGGCTTTTTCATCGCACTGGATGGTCTCGCTCACTGCAACCTTGCCAGCATTAGATATTTTAATCAAACGAGTTGTCATAAGTATCTAGGTCAAAAATATGTACTTTAGTTTATATGTCTTGAATTGCTGGTGAGGGGGAACATTTTTCCTCATATTTATAAGTTGTCTTTTCCTTGTGAATTATCTGTTCCTGCCTTCATTTTTTTTTTTTTTCCTGAGACAGTCTCACTCTGTTACCCAGGCTGGAGCGCAGTGGGGTGATCTTGGCTCACTGCAACCTCCACCTGCAGAGTTCGAGTCATTCTCCTGTCTCAGCCTCCTGAGTAGCTGGGATTACAGGTGCCCACCACCACACCTGGCTAATTTTTGTATTTTTAATAGACACAGGGTTTTATCATGTTGGCCAAGCTGGTCTCAAACTCCTCACCTCAGGTGATCCGCCAACCTCGGCCTCCCAAAGTGCTGGAATGAAAGGCGCTTATTGAAGTCTTAGTGTTTCTTCTGTGGGCTTGAATAAACTGTATGCATGAAAAAACAGTGACAATTTAACAGATTTGTTGCCAATACTTTTTAACACCTTTGTTCTTTGCCTTTTTTTTTTCATGCAAAAGGTAAACATTTTGCTGTTCACAATTATTTGTGATTTTTTCCATTGCTTCTAGGCTTAGAAAATCCTTTTAGGAAATTTGAGAGCTATTCATTTCTGAGTTTTCCATGTGTCTTCGTGTGTGTGTGTGTGTGTGTGTGTGTGTGTGTGTGTATGTGTATTGGGGTGGTGTAGCTGCATTTTTAAGATATTTAGCTCTTTAATTGAGGGATTGGCAAAGCTTTTTCTGCAAAAGGCCAGATGGTAAATAGGTTTCCAGTTTGCAGGCCACATAGTCTCTGTCCCGACTACTCAACTCTGCATGGTAGCCTGCAAGTAGCCACAGACAATGCAAAATGAGTGGGCGAGGCTGTGTCCCAATAAAACTTTATTCACAAGAACACTGGGCTGCCAGATTTGGCACTTAAGCTGTAATTTGCCAAACCTGTTGAATCCAAAGGAGATGTGTCTTAGGTAATAGTTTGAGGTGAGGTTCTAAGGTGCATCCTTTGCAGATTGCTAGCCAGTTGTCCCCACCTCTGGTAGCAAATCGGTTGTTCCCTGGCTCATTTGGATGCACTGACACTGGTCTGCAGTCAGACCTGGTGCTGGCTGCCTGTCCTGACCCATTAGCCCATCTGTGTACTGCTGTGCCGGTGATGTGCTTTTGCCTCTTGTACCTGGTATTGTTTAATACCTGCCCTGCCAGCCCCTCCTCAGCAATCCTAAAGCTTGCTTCTCCATCCGGTGGACTTTAGAACCACTTTGTCAAGTCCCCCTTCCTCCCTCCCCGCCAAGATAAAACACTGGATGATACATTCTCTGGACATCCTCAGAGTTCTGAAGCCGCAGATGAGTCCGGTCCCCATGGGGTAGGGTGGCGGCTAGCTCTGTGCAGATGCTGCGGGTTTGACTCTCTGCAGACAGCAGGCGGGTGTGGGCAGGAGAGCGCCATCCTGAGTGAAGGCCCCCAGCTGAGGACAGCCAGACGGCCCTGGGAATGCCAGAGCCTCCTGACTGAGAAACACGAAAAGAAAGCTGGCAGCACAAGAGAGCGCGGGAGATTGGGAAGCCACTGTGGGCTGGCAGAAGATGACCTCAGATGACAGGACTTTGGCCTTTCTGCTGATCTTTTGGAAATCACTGTCCTTACACTCAGAATTTCCCGCACTCCGGCATTTCAAATCAAACCCTGAACTGAGTTAAGGCACATGGAGTGGCCGGTTCGAAACTGAACCTACATTCCCACAGATTGCGGGCCAGGGGTGTGATGGTGGCACAGGGCATGACCAAGTTGGGAGGGGCCCTTTCTCTAGATTGGACCAGCCCTGTGCTAACTGCTTGGCTCCCTCAGAGAGCAGCAGGGGCAGAAGAGTGTGTCCAGCCCCAATTCCCGGGCAGAGCAATGGCTCAGCAGGCACAAGGGTTCATTCCACCCCCCTCCATGTTCCTCAGCTCCATTTCTCCTGGAAGCATCCAGGACCAGACACTGCCACATCTTGGCTTGGAGCCACAGGCCCAGGAGAGATGGGCTCAGGAGTAGCTGGTCCTGGCTCCTCTGGCTCCTGGGGTCTCCGGGTGCTCTCCTGTAGTCAGAGGGCGGCTGCCAGCTAATGATCCCATGCCTGGTGTAGGAGAAGAGGGAGGGCTGTGGACAGGCAGGGCATGTCTCCCACCTAGTCTCGTCTCTCCCTCCTGGTCTGTGGTTCATCTGCCCACAACACTGTGACCAGCAGCTAGGCTTGGAAATCTCTGTCCTGGGGAGTGGAGCAAGAGTTCCCCCTTGTGACCCATCCATGGGGCCAGAGGGTAAGAAAGGGGTGGCCTGGGGGCCACTGCTCCAGACCCCTGCCCTGGTAGCCCTTAGGGAGGCACTCGTGGCTGTGTCTGTAGGTGGGATGGGGTGGGTCAGGGCTCCCAGCCCACTGCCTGGCCCTCTGCGCCCCATCCACCCTTCCCCAAAGGAGGAAGCTGGGCTATAGCACAATTGTGGGAGGGGGGGCCTGAGATGGAGATGGGCAGGGTTGGGGTCTCCCAACCTAGGGAGGAGGGGAGGGGGTGAGCACGCAGAGCAGAAATCCACCCCTCCAGGTCCTATCCTCAGCCCAGCTGTGCTCTCCCGGTGCCTTCCCAGTGGGGAGAGCAGGCATCTGTCCATGAGCACAGAGGGGGCGGGAGGAATGGTGCTGATGACAGATGACGATAAGAGGGCCAGGAACTGGAGGAGCAGCTGGTGGTAGGAGAGTGGGGGGACCTGATGGGCTGTGAGGCGCGCTGAGAGAGACTCGGAGCCCTGCATTGGTGTTGGGTCCCGGCCTGAGAGGGGCCCTCTGCCTCTGCACTCCCTTCAGGCGCTCCTGGAGCGCTGCAGGAGCTTTGTGGTGCTTCCTCTGGGCTTTGTTGGAAAAGCTTTGGGCTCATTTGCCGAGTTCCTCGGTCAGAAATAGTGTCTTAGGCAATTCAAAAATGAACCAGCAATGCTCAGCTCATGCGATTCAGACAGCAGCCAAGCCCTTGATGACCTTCAGGTCCTGCTGTCACAGCCTTGGCTGCAGCTTCTGAGGTACCCTCTCTCTGGGCACCCTCGCCACTGGCTCTTCCTCCATCACCACATTTGGCAGCAGCATCCTGAGCCCTCAGCCGGGGAGAGTGGCACGGATACTTTGGTGTGCTTGTTCCTTGGGTTTGTGTCACAGAAGGGCAGGCTTAACTCCCATCTTCAGTTGGAGCCCCCGTTTGGAAGTCTGCCTTCCAGATCCTTTTATTGGCCTCTGACCTTGACACCAATGCATCCCCCAGCCTGTCCTCCCAAGGACTTTGGCCTGCTTCCAGAAACCAGGGCGCCCCCTCTACTGCCCCTGCCAGAATTCCTAATGGGGCCCCATGGGACTCGTTCCCTGGGAGGACACGTGTATGTGTCCTGGTAGCTCCTTATTTAGTCACTGCCTGTCCGAGCTGGAAGGACTTAGCCCAGGGCCCACAGCCCCATGGCCTCCAGCTGCCTGTAATTTCCTTAATTACCTATTTAGGCCTTGATGGCTTCCGGTCCTCAGAGCTGGCTCCGAGATTGGAAGCGGGATGGGACGGGCACCGAGGTACCACAGCAGAGCTAGGGCGACTTGGGGCACCTCCCCTCCCATCCACATGTTCTCTGGCTATGAAGGGCTGGAAGGACAGGGTCCCAGCTTCCTACTGAACCCCAAACACGAGGTCTCCGTCCCTTTGCAGGCTAGAGTCTTCCACACTGGCCACAGCCACAGCATTTCTAGGTGCCCATGCCGTCTGTGCCTTCGGGGCTGCTGGGCAGGCCCGGGTTGGCAGAAGGGGTGTGGGGAGCACGTGGGGGCAGGGTAGTGGCTGGCCAGGCTCACGCTGCAATGCAGCTCGCACACCCGCTGTAATTGGATAATTAGTGTCATTATGCTTCCTGCTCCCTCACTCTCTCCTTCTGCAGCTCTTGCCTTCTCTGGCAGGAAACAAATGACTGTCCCCCAACCCTCAGTGTAGACTTCTGGCCTCAATCACAAAGGGGTTTCCAACCTCCCTGCGGGATCCAGGGACACCCAGCATTGTGAGGGCTGCCTGTGTGGGAGACAGGAGCACTGCGGGAGTCCAGGCAAGCTTGGGGAAGCATCCAGAGAGGCACATGGGTTCAGCCCCCGGCCGAACGGAATGTTCTGGCTTCACCGGTCGAGCTTGGTCCTGACCTGTGAACTGTGGGGTCCAGCTGGAGTCCAGCTGAGGACTTCAGGACAAGCCTTGGGAGGGGCACGTGTGGCGGGAGGGGCTGACTCAGCAAAGAGCATTGCCCTGCTGGGCTTCCTGGTGACCTCATGGGCTTGAAGGAACCTCCGGGGAAAATGGGCCCAGTACACTGGAAACCAGCCTTAGGGTGTGTGGGTAGGTGGAGCCCTGCCTTCTCACCAACCCAGCGAAAAGGAACGAGGACCATTTCGCAGATTAAAAAGTGAAGGCCCAGAGAGCTTGAGTGACCAAAGCCAGCACCTGCAGTCTGGAACCCTGAGGTTTACGGGGACAGATTTCCCGCCCAGTCACTTTGTTGAACTCTTTTAATTGGTTCTAATCACTTGCTCGTTGCTTTTCTTGGGTTTTCAGGGCAGTAACTTGGCAGAGGAGCAATGTAGAATCCTCTGGAGCTAGACCACTTGAGGTCATGTTGGCCTCTGCTCCTGGCTTGCCGTGTGACCTTGAGTAAGCTCTCTAACCACTCTGTGCCTGAGCCGCATATGCCTTTTGGTGGGGATGGCCACCCCATGCTATAGAGGCTTCTGGCAGAGTGATAGTCATTCTGCCTCTCGTCCGTGGCTCTATCCTCTCCCTTCCGCCTTAGCTAGAACTTTTAGGACAATATCACCCCCCAGCGAGTTCAGGGGAAAGTGGGGATTTGGTAGGTCTTGGAGACCTCAGGGAGGCCTCCTGGCTCTCCCAGAACCAGGCTGGATTTAGGTTAGGAGTGAAGATTTACTCAGGTTATGGGCTTGGCCTATGTAACAGAGACCCAGCCTAACAGTGGCTTCAGCGTGACACCTACTTAGCCCTCAGGAATCTGAGCTCCTTTGATTGTGTCATACATGGATTCCATGTGCAAGATGGCAACAGATAGATAGCTGCGGCAGTACCAGCATTCCAGCCGGCAGGAAGGAGGGGAAGGACAGAGGAGAGCACATTCCTTCTCTTTAAGGACATGGCCCTTGAAGTCATCCCTGTCACTTTTGCTCATACCCAATTGGCCAGGACACAGTCAGATGGTCATGGTTAGCTGCAAGGGAGTTGGGGGAATGTAATCATTAGCTGAATGACGAGACACTTAGCTGAAAATTAAAACATGACCTAGGAAGGGGGAGAGTAGCTAGCAAGTTTCTGCCACACACCTCCAGAGATTAATTAACACCTCCTCAAGACACATTTGAGAAATGGAAGGTACCCATCTTGAGGCCAGGCTTTCCCCAGGCTGACCTTTCCCCTGACCAGCCCTTCTGGGGATGTACCTCTGAAGAATTGTAGCAAAAAGAGGGGACCATTTGTGAGCAAGAGGGCAGGAGCAGTGGCAATGGCCTCTCTCCACTGATCTGGTCCTGTGCCACCAAATAGGGCACCCACCTGGCTGGGCAGGACATGGGTGGTGTTAGAAGTCACAGAGGCTGTAGGGTGGGGTAGGATGTGTGGGGAAGGGTCTGCTTGGGTTTCCATATCCAGTAGGGGGGTTTCCTGGAAGTTAAAATCCATACAAGCAAACTGCTGGCTGATTGGGCTGGTCAAGGCAGTGAAACTCCTGCAATCACAGTGTGTGGCTTGGGCAGCACGGGAGGCCATTCAGGCCCAGTGTCCACCACCCTGGACACAGGGCGAAGTGGCTGGTGGGGGCTGCTTGCGTGTTCTATTGTGGTGATATAGACATCACATAAAATGTACCACGTTCACCATTTTTAGGTGTGCAGAACAGGGGCAGAAGCACATTCACGGTGCTGTGCAGCCATCACCACCATCCAGCCGTGGAACTTGTTCATCTTCCTAAACTGAAGCTCTGGCCCCGTTCAACCCCAACTCCCCACCCCCCCGCCCCTGGCACCCACCCTTCCACTGTCCATCCCCTTGGATTTCACAGCTCTCCTATGAGGCGCCCACAGGAGTGGAATCATATAGTGTTGGCCTCTCTGTGACTGGCTCCTTCTACTGAGTCCAACGTCCTCAAGGGTCAGCCATTTTGAAGCCCGTCTCAGAATGGCCTTACTTTTTAAGGCTGAGTCCTATTCTACAACCTGGATGGCCACATTGTGTTTATCCAGCTGCCTGTCCACGGACATTGCGTTGCATCCACCTTTTGGCTATTGTGAATAATGTTGCTATGAACTTGAGTGGACAAATATGTTTGTGTCCCTGCTTTCAATTCTTTGGGGCCCACCCCAGCAGTGGGGTGGGTGGGCCCTATGGGAATTCTACTGCTTTCCACAGTGGCTGCACCAAATCTTCCATTCTCTGGTGGTACTTGTTTGAATGAGAGAATTCTGGGCCAGCCCTGGAGCCTCTGAAGGCAGGCAAATGTGTGGTCTCAAGCTTGGCTAGACACCCAGATCCCCCAGGGGTTGGGGTGCTTTATATCGTTCTGGTCCTCCCGCTTCTGAATGGGAAGCTCTGGACCCAAGACTCTGTATTTGTGAAGTTCCCTGAGTGGTGAGCGGTGCCCACCCAGGTCTGGCATGGGCTGCTGTAGATTAGACTAGAGCGTTGGGCCACCTAGGGGCCAAGAGTGCTGCAGAAGTGCGTCCGCCCAAAGGCGCAGGCTGAATCGGGCCACCTCCTGGGCTCCCGCCACCTCCAGGGTGTTTCTCTGGGTTCCAGAATCCTCCTTGGCTGGGCCGTTGTTAACAAGGACTTCCAATGCCTGTGTCTTTCTGTGGCACCCAGCGCCGGACAGGCGGTTGCTTTGGCTTTGCACACAACTGCCAGTGGGTCCCCAAGGTGGCCCCTCCAGGGCTGCCCTGCAGGGCAGAGCTTCAGGCAGGTGGGTGCATGCAGGAGTGGGGAGGGGGCACCATGGTGACAGTTATTGTTTTTGCCCAAAGCTGTTCCAGGCATGAGAACCACTTGGCATGTGCACAGATTGTACCAGGAACAGGAGGAGGAAGGAACGGAGCACTGGGGGCCAGTAGGGAGTGGGGGGGAGCCTGTCCCTTTAAATCTGTTTTCTCGGGTTTTATTTCCTTCTCTTTTCCCATCCTCCTCCCTCCACCAGCACAAGTGGAACCGTGAGGGCCCAGGAGCTGCAGCGAAGGTGCCTCTGAAATATTAATGAGGCTGTTCCCTGCCTCAGCTCCTTTCCTCCCCTCTCCCTGGCTGCATGCAGGTCTCGTCCTTGGAACCCTCCTTTCCCCTCCCAGGTGGTCGCCAAGGTGCGTCAAGCAGAGGGGAGGGGCGGGGTGTGCAGGAAGGAGAGGGCCTGGAGCAAGGGCAGGAAGATGTGAGGAATCAGGGATAAAAGGGCCTCCCAGGTGCACACCGGCCACCAGCATCTCGACCTGCCTAGGATCCTGCCAGGCCCAGGAGAGGGCAGGGTGGCTGCCAGACTGGACGCCCTCCTTCCGTGCCCTCTCCCCACCTGCTCCCCAGCTGGTCCAGGAGCCCACCCTGGGCCCGATCAGTGAGGCCTGGGCCGCGCCTCTCGCTGTTGCCTTGGCTTGCTCTTCCTCTCTGGGTTCTGCTGGGCCTGGCCTGTGTTCTAGGAGCCTAGAGGTGGACAGAGATGGGGGACTATTGTTTCAAGGAATCCCCGTAGTGAGTCATGTCGCTGAGTGATGGGCCCTTCTGAAAGGCAGGCCCTTGCTTGGTGGGTCTGTACTGGAGGGTGCAGGTGATAGTTAGTCTGCCTCCAGGAGGGCCCACAGTGGAGGGCATGTGCCCAGGGAGGCCCCCAGGCCTCCATCTCCTGCCCTTTGCCCCTGAGTTCTGCTTCCTTCTTGCTTCGGGGCCACAGCATCCTGGGCCTGGCTCTGGCATCCAGATGGTCTGAACCCCCAGGGGCCACATGTTCTCATCACTGAGGGTCTGGTGACTACGGAGTGACTCGGGAGCTGGGACTTCCTAGCAGTACATGCCCCACCATCGCTGTGGGGATATATGTCCACACAGACCCCAGAAACTGAAGGGGTGCTCGGCTGGGGTGCAGTGGGGCTGTTTTCAGGAAAGAGAACAGGGTGAATCCCAATGTGTGCATCACCTGAGATCTGGAGGACGGTGGTGGGATCTCGCCCTCCATCTGTCCTCTCCTCCATAAAGGCAGAGCAGGTGGCCAAGTGGAGTGCAGCCTGGGCCTGCTGGGGAGACTTTGAGAGGTGCCATCAGAGTGCCCCAGCAAGGGCGGCCGTGACCCACCTCAAGTCACATGGAAGGCAGGACTGGGAGAACCAGGGCAAGAGCAGGAGCCTTCCTGAGCCTCAGTTTCCCCCTCTGTAAGGCGGGGAGAGTTCTCCTGGTCTTTGTAGGGTGTTTCCAAGGGTGCAATGAAAGAAACATGTCTGTCAAGAGCTGGCATGCAGATGTGGGCTCAAAACTCAGTGTGTGCCATGGGGTTCTGAGAGGGGCCCCATGGGAGCGGGGGTGCCCCCTACTTAGAAAGTGCCGAGCCTTCTGGAGGATGCTGAGCTGTCCGGGGTCTGGAGGAAGTCCATGGGGGATTAAGCTGGAGGTGCTGGGAGAGCCCCCAAAGCCAGGGAGGGACAACACAGGGGAAAGAGGACCCCTGGGTCTCTGGTCGGGTGGGTTTGAGTCACTGGGTGGGGAGCAGGCACTCTGTTTGAACCTAGTGGGGAGGCAAGGGTGTCTGGGCCCTGCTGGAGGGAAGAGTCCAGAAGGTGGCTGAATAATGGGCCTGGACTTGGGCCATCCCCTCCAGCAGCCCCTGGAGGAAGCAGCCAGGGACCCCCCTGGCTGTCTCCCACCACGAGGCCAGCCAGTCTGTGCGGGGATGG
Organism: Papio anubis; assembly: GCF_008728515.1. Taxonomy (NCBI): domain Eukaryota; kingdom Metazoa; phylum Chordata; class Mammalia; order Primates; family Cercopithecidae; genus Papio; species Papio anubis. The sequence continues at coordinate 2,008,106 of NC_044996.1, read as the reverse complement.
TGCACATGCCAGAAGGTGCGAGGCCCCCTCTGTGGAGGTTCTCATTTCAATTAAGCCAGTTAAGGTCAGAAAGATGAAAGAGCACAGAAATGGTATGTTCCCTGCCCTTTTGGTGCCTACAGACCGTTCTCGGCAGCCAGCCCAGGCAGGAAACTCTGTCAGGCCTGCAGAACTGATAGGCCTAGTCACTTCAGTTCTTGGCCATTTCGGCGATGACTGCTGTCTTTATTGGGACTCAGGGAGGCCATCACCCAGGCCTATACAGAACCCAGGAAAGCAGAGTATATGCCATTTGGTCTCTACAGCAGCCAACAGTCACTCTAAACGGGACTTACTTTAACTGATGGATCCTGTCTGCCCTATAGCCTATTGCATTCATGAAGACGATGAGGGTTAGCAGAGCACCCTGACCCCACCCTGTCCTCCAGGATGGAGACTCCGCCTCCCAGGACTCCAAGCTCCTCCTCTGTGGGCCAGGCCCCCATTCACTCATTCCTCCAGGTCCCCGGCCACATGCGGGACTGACCACGCGGTGGACTTCCTGCCGACTCCATACCACGTGTCTCAAAGAGCTTAGGACCTAGCTCGTGGGAGACATGCTCACAGATCATTGCAATGCCAAGCAGAGTGAAATAGGAACGGGTCGTGGGATTATAGACTCAGGCGCAATCAGTTTTGGCTGGGGAACTGGCAGAGACTCCTGGAGAATGTTCCACTTGAATTGTGACTAAGAGGATTCATCGGAGGTCAGCAGGTGGAGCGGGAACAGAGGGCTTGCGGTCAGGGCTCAGAGCTGGCAGGGCTGTGCGGCTGGGGCGGGAGTGGGGCTGGGAGGTGCTCAGAAGGAATCTGGCCTTTTGCTTGATGAGGATGGGAGACTGAAACAGGGGCCCACTGGAGCGATGGTGCCTGAACCAGGAAAAGGGGTGACTCACAGCAGGGTCGTCACGAGTTGCTGGACTGGAGGGAGACCTATGAGGTGGTCCACAGGACATGGAGCTTGCTTGTTGAGGGATGGGGATCCTGCAGTGGGGAGGGCCAGCAGGGCCAGCCGAGGAGAAGGAACTTGGCCCCAGGACCATGGCAGAGGGGAGGACTGCCTCCTTGCCCACTGCCCTCCCTATGAGTCACTGCGGGTCCACTCAGACACAGCCATGGCTGCACCAGTCAGGAGCAGCTGTAGGACCTGCTATGGTTCTGTCTGGGCCACTGCTGTGGCATCAGGGGCAGGGACCGGGTTGGGGAAGACAGAGCTGGCCTTGGGTATGCCCTGGTCAGAGGAGGAAGGATGAGCACGTGCCAGGGGAGGGCCACCAGTCCTCAGTGACCGTGCCACGGGGAACCCCTGCTCTAAGGAACAAGCATTTCTGTCATGGCTGTGTGCCACCCAAGAGCCTACCACACAAGCCATTCACTCTGTCACCCTCTGGGGGCGCAGAGCCTGATCCTGACAGTGGCACCAAGTTGCTACATGGTGGGATTGTTAAGGCACGAGGTGACTGGAGCTCAGGGAGTCAGGGAGAAGGCGCCCTGGCAGGTGCATCATCCCAAGCAAAGGTCCTGGGGTGGGGAGGGGAGGCTGTCTCGAGAAGATGAGGAGTCCAGGTGACAGCCGAAAGCTGCCATTGCTGCCTTGAGGGGTCAGAAGCGGGACACCCAGCTGTCCTCTGGCTCTGCCACTTCCCCAAGCCAGCCTCAGTTTCCCACGTCACAAAAGCAAGGGCAATTCATCCACACGGCACCTCCAGAAGGAGCCCGCCCCACCTGGGACAGCTTCGCTTGCTGTCCTGGCCCCTCTCCTCGGCTCTCACTCCTTCCAGTCTTTTTCCCCCAGGCCTGTCCCCAGGCGCCTTGCCTCACCTTTGCCCCAGCTGCAACTCTGCAGCTCTTGGCCCTTGGGCCTGCCGTTTTCCCTGTCCCAGCCAGAGAGGGACGGGGTTAGTTGAGACTTGTTGAGCACCTGTCCCAGCACATCGAGCCATTGCCAGGCATGTAGTAGCTGCTCGGTAAATATGTGTCAGGTGACCAACTGCAAGACAGGGCAGGGAGAGGTGGGGAGAGAGGATGGCACAGGCACATGGCCATCATTTTGTCCCCACATCTCCAGAAGTGAAGGCTGCTTCATGTGCAAAGTGTCGTGAGAGTAAACACGCAGGTGTGCATGCTTTTTAAACGTGGGTCACTGTGGATGGACGTTTCATGAAGTATCCACCAGGGCTTCTCCTGAAAATAAGGCCATGGACTTGGCCATGTCTGCTTTGGCTGCCTGAGGGCTTTCTCCCCTTTCTTCAGGGCTCTGGGCCACTAGTTTCCAACAGATGCTTCTGAGCCAGGAGCTTCCCCAGAGACGAGGGGTCAGGGCCCTGCTGAGCCGCCAGGAGGGCTCTTGGCTGAAGTCAAGGCCAGGCCATGTACACTGAGGCCATTTCAGTTCCATGAGGATGTGGCAGGCTTAGCTCGGGCTGGGAAGAAGCAGAGAGAGAGGAGCTGCAGTGGGCCCCGCCAAACACTGTAATGGCTGCAGGAGGGGCAGCCTGGGCACCAGCGGGTCCTTGGATCCTTGCCCCGGGGCCAAGGAGAGGGATGACAACTTTGCAATGCTTGGCAGAGGGGGAAGGCAGTGTGGCCAGGGCCGTGGCCTTGATGCTTTCAGTGTGGGGAGACCTTAGCCCCTTACTTTGTCACCTGGAGGGAAGAATGACGTGGAGGGGAGTGGGTGGCACCATGCTGTGGGCCGGGACATTGGCAGACTCGCCAGCGACCTGTGGCTGCTTTGGCTTTCTCCGGTGTGCCCGCTCCTCCTCTCCTCAGCCACTCCCTTTATCCCCTCCCTCTTCTCCCTCCCTCCATCCCCCTTTCCCTCCCTCTCTTTGCCCTTCCCTCTTGTCCCTCTCTCCCCTCCCCTGTCTCCCACCCTTCCTCCAGCCCTCTTCCTTTTCTCACCCCGGCCCCCCAGGTAATCTCAGGGCCACAGAAACCGTGAACCACTAAGGCCACACCAGAAGACCACCAGGGACTCACAGCATGCCCGCTGCACAGGGCGCATCTTAACTAGGCAAGAGCAGGGAGTGAACCGGAGTGGACAAGCCCAGGACTGGTGGTGGGGCACGGGCAAGACCAGCCACTGATCAGTCCCAGCACACTGCCCTCACTTCAGCGTGGGTTCCCAAATGAATTTGGGGGGCAGTGAGAGCCTCTGCCTCCAGCTATAGCTAGTGTTAGCCACTGCAGGGCCCCGGCAGGAGGCATCGACACTTCCCCTTCCCCACCTGGGCAAGCCCTCCAGTTTCTGGATACCCATGGTGGGCAAGACCCCGGAGTGATCTGGCTTGTGGGGCCTGGCAGAGCATGAGGGCCACTGGCCCAGCCTGGGAGGTGATTTTTGCACTTCGAGGGTCATGGCACAGACTGAGTGAAGATTTGCAGAGAATATTCTGGAAGATGGGATCTCAGTTGTGTCTCAACCACTCCCCTGGCTTCTTCTCGCCTCCGTCTCCCCAGGTGTCCACGCTTAGCAGCTTTCTCACCACTGCCAAACCTTGCCTGGGCACTGGGACCGTAGGTGGCCGCCTGTCCCCAGCTGTGGCTGAGCCAACATTGCAGTTGTGAGAAGGCCTGACAGGCAGCATGGGCGACATGGCCAATAGTTCCATCGAGTTCCACCCCAAGCCCCAGCAGCAGCGGGATGCCCCCCACGCTGGAGGCTTTGGGTGCACGCTGGCAGAGCTGCGTGCCCTCATGGAGCTGCGAGGGGCCGAGGCACTGCAGAAGATCGAGGAGGCCTACGGGGATGTCAGCGGGCTCTGCCGGAGGCTGAAGACCTCACCCACAGAGGGTAAGTCCCTCTCAGGCTGCGTGCCACCCAGTCCTGCTCCCAGCCTTCAGAGGAGCATCCTGAAGGTGTCATTACCCCCAGGGCTGGCCAGGGTCAAGAGCCACCTGTGCCCCTCCTCTCAGCCATTTCCCTTGAGGAGGAGATGCCCTGGGTAACCTGGGTCCTCAAGGGGGTGTGACCTGACCCCTCGTCCCCGCGCCTCCATAATCAGGAGTTCTCTGCTCTATAGAGTGAGGTTGGGGAGGAGGTGGGTACCTCATGGGATGCACACACAGGCGGAATGGGCCCCAAACAGAAATCCTTCCAAGGAACAGGGCAGGGTGGGGAGGAGGAAGACAGCCCCATCTCTGTATTTGGAGATTTCCGGTGTGCTCAACCCTGTGTTCAGTTAAGGGGGATCATAACAGAAGGAAGGGGTGCAGGGCGCAAGCCTTCGGAGTTGCGGGTGATCAGGGCCACTCCTGGGAAGAGAGAGGATGGCCTGGGGATGGCACAGAGCCATTTGGCTCTGGCGGGAAGGGGTGGCTGAAGCTGGGGCACGGGAGGCCCAGAGTGCTGATCAGAGGTGGCACTGACTGGCCACAGGCTGTCCCAAAGAGGCACCAGCCCAGGGCAGTGTCGGTCTCACTGCTGAGGGAGGCTCTAGAAAGCCTGGTGAGCACTGTCTAGAAAGATCTGGGGTGGAGGCCTGACTGTCCCCGTGGGAGGCAATGCTCCACCCGGCCTTGTGAGGCCTGCCCAGCCCTGGTTGCTGGGGTCTGCCATGAAGCGGGGACCCCCAGGAGCCAGGCCCAGCCCCAGATTCTAGGAGCCACAGCGTTCTCTGGCCCTGCATGCCTGGCATGGCTGCTGGGGCTATCCCAGCCTAGTGCCAGGCCTGTGCCCCAGCCAGTGCGGGCTGATTTGATCTGCCACCCGTCTGGGCAACGCCTGGGCCCAACCATCTCCTCTGCTCCCAGCCGCGAGGCTCCTTGGCACCTCCAGCCTCCCACTCTGCCCTCACCCTCAACCCAGAGACTGTTCTCCTGTGGCTCCGGCCTCGGCCCCATCTGTCTGCAGGTGGCACTCAGGCTGCAGGGAGGAGTGGAGATGGAGGACGGGGGCTGCGGGCCAGGTCAGGAACTCTGGGGTCTACCTGGGTCTCCCTAGCTTTGTTCCCTGGAGCTGATGCGCCTGTGACATCCTGCCTCGCCGCCGCACACACCCTCGCAGTGCAGCTGCTGCTGGGGCCGATGTCTTTGGCTCCACTCCCGAGCATCTCTTGCCTTCCCTCCTCCTTGCCCAGCCCCCGAGGAGGCTGGGTGGAGGGCCATTTATCTACAAGGGCTCTGGCCTCTCCCAGATCAAAGGAAGCAGATGGGCCTCAGCTGTCTGCTCTTCCCCCTGTCTGCCAGGCCTTGTTAAATATTTAAAATGTCAAGGCTCCTGGGAACCTGCCCGATTCTGCCATGGAGCTCAGGAGTTCTTGCGTGCCTGTGGAGGCAGGGCACGGAGAAGGGCAGGCACACAGGTGGGTGGCTTGGCCTCTGACGGGCTTCCAAGCACCTGGGTCCCCAAGGCCACAGTGCAGGGAGCCGGCCAGGCCTGGATCTGCTGCCCACAGAACGAGCAGCAGAGGACCGGCCCCTCCCCTCTTCAACCCTCAAGGTCCTCGGGCTTGAGCTGTCAGTGCCAGGAGCGGGTGACTCTCTCCCCGCATCCCCTAGCCCAGCCGTGCACCCAGACCTGGTGCTCAGACCCGCCCGCCCCTCAGTCCTCCTCAGACACAAGGGCCTGAGCCACGGGGGCAGCTGGCTTCATTGTGCCCCAAGCCCCATGCCAATCCCCTGACAAGGTGGGCAGACTTGGGGCTGCCCAGGAGGCAGGCACTCCCCCGTGGGGCAGGTGTTTTATGGCGCATGGTGCCTTGCGGGAAGGGAATTTTATCTTCTGGTGGCACACTCGTCAATCCACTGCCCTCCCTGCCTTGGGAGCACTCCAAGAGGATTCCAGAACCCATCCTGGAAACCGCGCTGCTGTTGTCAGGAAACCTGGGTCTCAGGCTGAACTCAGAGTTGGGTTCGCCCGGGAACCTGGCCCCACCCGGTCCCCCTCTGGGCTCCACAGGCAGTACTGGAAAGGAGGGGCGGATTAGCTGGGAGCCGACACGATATGCTCCTAATCCAATTCCGATGGCATCTGGCCTCTGCTCCAGTCAGGCAGCCCATCTGTGTCCATGCCAACTGGCCAGCCCTGCCCCCATGCCCTGGACCTGGACTGCCCTCGGGCCTGCTGGGGAAGCATGTGTTCCTCTTCCCTGTCAATGGGTGCTGTGGTGGGGCAGCCATCAGGACCCCGAGCCCACAGGAAGGCTAAGGCCACAGGGCCAGGCCAAGGGCAGCTGCCTGTGTAGGCCAAGGAGAAACGAGCAAGGCTGCAGCTGCAAGGGCAGATCAAGGCCAAGGGAGAGGCTGATTAGGGTGAGGGAGTTCCTGGGGAATGGGCCAGGGGTCCCGTCTGCTCTCAGGGACAAATTGGGCATGTGAGGTGAGGCAGGCAGGAGGTAGACTTGCATGGAGGCTCCAGGCTAAGGGCAGTGGAGACCCCAGGTGTTTGGGGAGCCTCTTCTGTCCCTCTCCCACCCCAGAAGCCCCGCGAATAGTATGTGCTTGCTCTCAAGTCACTTGGGGGGTCTTGTACTCCCTAGTACTGTCTCCACCTGGCTTAGCTCCTGTAATTCCAGGAGATAGTCCCAGTCCGGAGCGAGGTGCACACCCCTCAGTTGGGTCCCTGGTCCCCAGCCCCCTCCCCACCACCCAGGAAATGAGGTCGTGAGTTACCCCCAGGCTCCCGATTGGGGCAGGCTCAGGCCTCAGCAAGAGGCCTTTGGCTCCTGAAGAAACCTGATCCACGGGGAGAGAGGCAGGGACAGCTGCGGCTCTTCTGGGTGGGGAGGATGCCATGTGGCCATCACCCAGCTGGGGCGAATGAGCTGTGGCTTTGCAGGCGACAGCTTCTGTTCCACTGCGGCCAGGGCTACCCCTACCCCTATCCCTCCTCAGAAGCCCCAAGGTTAGCATGTGCCTGTTCTCCAGTCATCTGGGGAGTCTTGTGTGCCTTCCCAGACCCACTGTGAGTGCCCCATGGGCTGGGGCTGGGCTCTCTGGTCATCCGGTCCCTGCAGCAGATGGCAGGCGTAAGCCCAGCTGCCCAGGGCTGGGAGCTGCAAGCTGCTTTCTGTCCACTAGGTGTCAGTGTGGGTCTGGTCATGGCCACCACAGCACCGGGCGCCGGGTGAGCCCCGGGGAGGGCTCCTCCGCATCAGCGGGGGCTGAGAATCCTGGGGCCAAGGGTGAGGCCAGAGGATGGTGTCATGCCACATGCCTACCCTGGTAGAAAGTGGCTGAGTGGGTGTCCAGGCCTGGATGCCAGTCACACATGTAAGTTTCCAGTACCTTCAGGCCAAGGAAGACTGAGAAGTGAGCATCCTCAAGGATGACAAGTGACAGAATTGGATAGGGACAAGTGGCTCTGATTGTGAAGGCAAAGTCCATTTGGGGCTTCTGAATGGCTCTGGGTGTCATTCAAGTCGCCATGTAGACGAGCCGTGAGCCCTGGCTGAGGGCTCAAAGTTGGCGCTGGAGCTACATTAGAACCAAGGCGGCTGGGTCCTGAGGGCCCTGTGCTCGCCGGGTCCTGTCGGGCAGCGTAGGTTCTGTCCTGACCTGGGCCACAGGCCAGAGCTCTGACTCATGGTTACAGGGCCCTCTCCACCTCCAGCCTCAGTCGCCTTGTCTGCGCCCTGCAGAGAGCAGCTGATGAGCAGCCCAGGGTGGGCAGTGTCTCCCTGACCCCTGCGAGGCCATGCAGCCCAGAAAAGGCTTGAAGACTTCCCAGTCTCCTCCCTCAGCACCGTGACTCCGGTTTGGCTTCTCCCTGCCTGTTCCCCACCGGGAACCCACTCCCATGCCTCTCTTTCCTCACGCGACACCGTTCTTCCTCTTTGGGTCTCTGGACCCAAGAACTTGCATCTCCCACTAACTCTCATGCTCCCTCCCCACTGCTTCTTCCCTGAGAAACTTCTGGAAAGTAGGCCTCCATTCCCTGTCACCAGCAGTCGCAGGCACCCTGGAGACTCCCGATCCCTTGTCACTGGCCATGCTCATGCCCCAGTCCCTCGGGCCCTGCCCACCCTCTTTGCAGGCTGTTCCTATCCTCACATGTTGGGGTGTGTGACACTGCCAGTCTTTGGGACTGGCTGGCCCTATCTTACAGAGCTGGGGAGCGGGGTGTTGGTGACAAGCCTGCTCAGGGAATTCATAGGCTAGGAGCAAGAGAGGTGTTTCCTGACAGGCACAGAGCCTTGGCCTAGTCTTTGGCATCTGGTGCCATCCCTGCCTCCCCTGATTGGTGGCCCTCCCCATGTCTCCACTAAAGTGCCCTGGACACTTGCTCTCCTCCCCAGGGGACGGTTGGCTGTTCTCTTCTGTCCTGTCTCCTAGCAACCCTTGGCTGTACCTGGCAATACCCTACTGGGCCCCCTCTGTGCCCCCTTGTTGGGTCCTGTCCCCTGCCTTCCGTGCCCCCTCAGCGGTAGTATGGAGGTGGCCAGGATAGCACAGGGAGCTGGGACCTGCTGGAGTCCGGGAGCCTCCTGGCCTGTTTTGCCATCTGTGTGTCAGGAGGAGGATGGCTAGGGACTCCCCGTGACAGCAGCCAGAGGGCCGCGTGCTCACTCCCACGTGCACACCCCCAGCGGTCTGCAGAAAGGCTCCTGTCTAGAGGGAGAGCCAGGCGCTGGCCAGACGGCCCCAGAGGGCTGCTGCCACCCAAGGAGCAGTCAAGCAGGGCCACGTAGGAGGCCTGGGACACACAAGGCCGGCCCGTCCCATCCCATCCTCTCCTTCTGTGCTTCCCGGGCACCACGCAGGCCTGGCGGACAACACCAATGACCTGGAGAAGCGCAGGCAGATCTACGGGCAGAACTTCATCCCCCCCAAACAACCCAAGACCTTCCTGCAGCTGGTGTGGGAGGCCCTGCAGGACGTGACCCTCATCATCCTGGAGGTGGCTGCCATCGTCTCTCTGGGCCTCTCGTTCTATGCGCCGCCGGGAGAGGAGAGTGAAGGTAAAGCCCGGGGGCCTGGGCTGGAAGGAGGGGGAGGAATGGGGCTTGAGACGAGAGAGGGTCACAGGATGGTGATGTCTCCTCCACTGCTTCCCTTTTGTCCTTGGCGCAGCCTGCGGGAATGTGTCAGGAGGCACAGAAGATGAGGGTGAGGCCGAGGCTGGATGGATAGAGGGGGCTGCCATCCTGCTGTCTGTCATCTGTGTGGTGCTGGTCACAGCCTTCAATGACTGGAGCAAGGAGAAGCAGTTTCGAGGCCTGCAGAGCCGAATTGAGCAGGAGCAGAAGTTCACGGTCATCCGGAACGGGCAGCTCCTCCAGGTCCCCGTGGCTGCGCTGGTGGTGGGGGACATTGCCCAGGTCAAGTACGGTGAGTGCCCTGGTCTTCACCTACCCTGTCAAGGAAGCTCGGCTCCTGCTTCTGGGGAGGGTGGGCCAGAGGAGACCCCCAGCACAGGTTCTCCCCGGCGGCATGGGTGCCGCCACCTGCAGGAGGCCGGAGGTGGGGGAGGTGGGGGGAGCACCGGGCAGGGCCGAGTGGGAGAGTTTCAGACACAGCAGGCCCCCCAGGAATCAGCTGTCCCCACAGCCTCTGTGGAGGGCTTCCCCCCTACAAAGGATGCAAATGTCCTCGTTCCCCAGAAGGAGGAGGGCTCCCAAGTCCCTTTCCCAGGCGGCCCACGGCACCTGACGGGACCTCCCCTGGGGCAGCTGGGAGGAGGTGGTGGGGAGAAAGGCCTCTGCTTCCCGGTGTTCTAGGCGACTTGCTGCCAGCCGACGGCGTGCTCATCCAGGCCAATGACCTCAAGATCGACGAGAGCTCCCTGACGGGCGAGTCTGACCATGTGCGCAAGTCAGCCGACAAAGATCCCATGCTGCTCTCAGGTGAGGGCCACCCTCCTGGCCAGCCTGGCACCAAGGGGCGTCAGCAGCCATGTAGCCCAGCAGGCGGCCTGGACAGGATAATGTCCACCAGGGCCTTCCAGCATAACCATCAGGTTGGGACTCTGAGGACTCCGTCCACCATGAGGCCTGATCGTGGCAGCTCCAGCCACAGGGCGAGGCAGTTGGCCCTCCAGGCCCAGGAGAGTGCTTTGTGTCCTGAATGGGAAGCCCCAAGCAGAGAGGCTTGCGGGGGTCCGCACAGCACTGTGCTTCTCCCAAATCCAGCCCCTCGACAATATCCAGTGGGGCTAGTGTTCCCTTTCCGGAAGGTTTCAACGTAGCCCAGTGTTTATCCCAGTTGGAAACGTAGTGTGAAACGGGACAGGAAGGCTGGAGGCCCTAAGTGGGCCCTGTGGGCCTCGGGGTCCCCTCCAAGCCAGGGAGGAGGCTTCAGCCTAGTTTTAAGGTGGACACAGCCTCTAGCGGCCTGGACGCTGCGTCCCTGCTTCTGGGAGACCCTGGGAGACAAGTTGTGGGCACTGAATATGTCTCCCACTGGGTGGTGCAAATTCCTGTCTCAGTCTCTGTGTTGCTGTTCCAGGCACTCATGTCATGGAAGGTTCTGGAAGAATGGTGGTGACCGCCGTTGGTGTGAACTCACAGACAGGCATCATCTTCACGCTGCTTGGAGCTGGTGGAGAGGAGGAAGAGAAGAAAGATAAGAAAGGTAGCGCAGCAGTGCCGCCAGTCCCTGGCGCTGGTGGGAGCTCCTTCCATGCAGCCCATTCTCTCTTTGCGGGCTGGTGCCACTGAGGGCTCAGGGAGAGCCAGCCCAAGTGGGTGGGAGGCCGGGCCCTCTCTTTTGATTCTCCTTGGAGACTTCTCTTCTGAGGATTTTCCCCCTAAGGGCCGGCAGGCCAAGAGCCCCTCCAGTGCTGTGGACAGGGAGCTTCCCTGAGACCACCATCCCCAAAGGCTTCGGGATCCCATACTTACCTAGGCAGGAATGGGGTCAGAGGGACAGGGGCCACGAGGCAGCCAGGGAGGTGGGGGTCAGAGGTCAGAGGAGGCTGGGACAGGTGAGGGCAGGGCAGCCCACCTGTGGGTGGTGGCCCTGCCCTGGAGCTTACAAAGCTAGGCAAGCCTGAGCCAGGAGGGCCCATTCCTTGCCGTGTGGCTGGAGCTGTCACCATCAGGCCCTGCAGTGGGTGGAGTCCTCAGACCCTCTAACCTGAGGACTATTCAGAGAGGCCCTGATGGACAAGATCACATTGCTGTCACAGCTCCTTCTGACTGGGCGGCCTTGGTCTGGCCTGGGCTTGCCTTCTGGCCACTCGTGCAGCGAAACCACAGTAGGGGAGCTGCACCCACATGGGAAAGCTCCGTTTCCTGCCAGGGCCCTGGGGCCAGTGCGCGGGGCGTGCGGACGTGGGGCAGGCGGTCAGGGCCCGGGGGAAAAGTCAGCCCTGACCCCAGGAGGCAGCAAGGGAGTACCTGGATGACCCTCTGTGGCCTGGAAGCTTCCACGAGCCCTGCCTTCTGGCAGCCTGGGCCTGTGTCTCCCTGTACCGGCTCTTCTTTGTGGCACCAAGTCCTGTAGGGCTCAGTGCAGTGTCACCCCAGTGAGTGCCCTGGGGGTGCACAGGCAAATGGGCGGCCCTGAGCCTCATCTGGGCTGGGCTGGAGTCCCTAGGCCTCTGTCCTGGGAAGCCCAGCTGCCCCTGCCTGGGCTGCCTCCTCATGCCTTGCACACATTGCCCTCTCCCATCGTCCACAGGAACCCACGCTCCTCTGGAGTCTCCAGCCACCCTCCCCAGGCTGCTCACCTTCTCTGTACCTTAAATGAGAGTGTCCTCCCTAACTGTTTCAGGCCTCTCTTTTTTTTTTTTGAAATTGACAAGACCACTTAGCCCCTCCCAGGCCCCACCTGCCCCTCCTCTCCAGCACCCTCAGGCTGTGTTACTTAGGAGTCAGAGCTAGAGGGCTTCCTGGAGGAAGGGAAACCTGAGGGGTCCCTGGAGGGAGAACAGCAGCTGACCAGTTGGGGAAAGGGTAGCAGCAAGACCAGGGGGCTCCCTGCTCACCCTCCCCGTCTCTCCCGCCCCATCCCCATTGTTTGGTGCAGCCTGCCCAGTACATGCCTAGGATACTTGCCTTCTACCTGCACCCAACCCCCTATTTCTTGTCTCTTGACCTTGACTCCTAAGCACCTTTCTCCAAGTGTGCTTCCCCTCCTCACCTTCCCCCTACTCCTGCCTCTTCTGGCAGGGCCCAGCCCTCCTCTTCCAGCAATACTCATCCCAAGCCTCCCCCTGCCTCCCTCCTCCAGAGGCCTCCCAGGGCTTGTGTGCAGGCTGGGTCTGGAGTCCATGCTTCCTTCAGGCCCCCACGGCCCCAAGGCTCTGCTGTCTCCCCTGCTGTGCTGTGCGGTCATCACACTGCCATCTTGTGTCCATGGGGGTCTCCCCTCCCTGCAAGAAGGCCCTCTATGCCCACAGGAACCCTGGGCAAAGAAGGCCTGATCAATGCCCCACCCCTGGCTGAGGGAGAAGCGGTGCTCTCCCTGCTGCCTGGGGACCCCAGATCCCAACCCCAACTGCCTGGGAGCCACCTGGCACCATCTGTGTCCCTGGATGCCCAGTGACATGAGCCATTGGATGGGTGACTGGCCACAAGCCCCTCCTGCCCTAGTTGGTTGGATTCCAGAGCTAGGGCTGGTGCAGATGGGGCCCCCCAGGAAGTTCCTCTAACTGCAGCTCTCAGAAGGGGCGGCTGTGCCACCACCTGAGCCCCTGGATAGGGCCACTTGGGGCCAGCCTGGCCTTCCAGGGCTGCTGGGTGCTAGTGCTCAGGCTGGCACTCCTGTGCAGTAGCCCTGGGTTGACCAATGAATGACCTAAAAGCACCCGGCAGAGTCCTAGAGTCTCATTCCTTTGTCCCTTTAAAACACACACTGGGGCCAGGTGCAGTGGCTCATGCCTATAATCCCAACACTTTGAGAGGTCAAGGCGGGTGAATCACTTGAGGTCAGGAGTTCGAGACCAGCCTGGCCAACATGACGAAACCCCATCTCTATTAAAAATACAAAAATTAGCTGGACGTGGTGGTGTATGCTTGTAGTCCCAGCTACTTGGGAGGCTGAGGCAGGAGGATCACTTAAACCCGGGAGGTGGAGGTTGCAGTGCACACACACACACACACACACACACACACTGAGCTAACTGCTAGACGTGACTGCAGGGAAAACCGATCCCTAGGCAAGGGGAGCTGGGTGCTGTCTGCCTGGCTTCCAGGGGTTAGGGGCCATCTAAGTGAACCCCTTGAGCTGGTTTGCAAGGAGCAGACATCCTGACCTGGGGAGGTTCCAGCTTCCAGGAACCTCCCACTGCCAGCTATGTGTGACCCAGGGCCTTTCCAAGGCTGGCTTTAGGGGTTCACTGTAGGGCTGAGCTTAAGGCCCAAGGGGGAGCCCTGGGCAGAGGTCTGGCTCAGGAATGCCAGTGTTCATGGTGACCGTGTGCTGGGAAGTGGTGACGGGGTGAGCCTGGAGAGGACGGGGCATGAAGAAAGTGCTGCGGTGGGCAGTGCTTAGGGTCACCAGCAATCAGGCCCCTCCTCCCCACCCCCTCTGCCACGCGGCCCCCAGGCTGTGCTGTGCATGTGCATGTATGTGCCACACGGTGTCCTCAAGCCTTCGTGTCTGTCATCCCTCTTCCATTGTAGGCAAGCAGCAGGATGGGGCCATGGAGAGTAGCCAGACCAAAGGTAACGGGCGCCGCTGCTTGGGTACCACTAGCTTGGAGCCCTGGGGGTGGGGCTGGTGGAGGGCACAGTGTGGGGGGAGGGTCACTTGCCTCAATGGCAGGAGCAGCACTTGGAGACCAGGTGAGTGGGCTGCACAGTCCCGTCCCAGTGCAGAGGGAGGAGAGAGCACACCCCTGGGGCTGCACAGGGCATCCTGGCCACAGACACTGCTGGCAGCTCAGCCCAGCCACCTAGAGGAGACCTTAGCCCAGCATGAGTGGGTGCCCCGAGTCCACTCTGGCCAGATGAGAAAACTGAGGCCCAGAAGGGCTGACTCGCCTGAAGTTCTGGGTCCCAGTCAGTGTTTCCCAGGCCAGCTTCCTTTCAGCCAAGCCTGTGGACCTGGGAGACAGAGGGGTCCTCTGAGGGCCAGAGGCCCGGCTCTCCTCTCAGCCCCAGACGCCTGGCAGGTGCCGACACCCTAGGGCCAGCGTGTGCCTGGCTGTGAGACACAGGAAGCAGGAGACAGGGTGGGGGGAGGGGGGAGGAGGCTGGCCGTGGCCCACGGAGGAGAGGAGATATGGGCCAATGCAGCAGCCAGCTCTAGGTGCTGGGAGGCCATGGGGGACAAGGCAGGTCCTGACCCTCAGGAAGGTCATGGGCAGAGATGACCCAGGCAACGCCCAGTATGGAGCTGGGTTTGGGAGGGCACTGGGGGACAGCCCAATGGCTGGAGCCCTGGGTTGAGGAGGTGGCAGCAGGTGGGGCACAAAGCTAGAGGGGACCAGCTGCGTGGGGCAATTGTGTCCTGACGCTACTCGGAAGAGGAGCCATGGCAAATGGCCTCGGGCTGGCAGGTGAGGAGGAGCAGGAGGAGGCAGAGGTGATGGCGGTAGTGCCAAGAGCCCCAGTGGATCGGGGACCAGAGTAGTGAGGGAGAAAGACGAGTCTGCTCTCCCCAGGTCGCTGCGTCGGTCCCTGGGCACAAGAGGGAGGTGGGGTGGCCAGGATTACTCTGGGCTGTGGAGTGGGTGCGACCAGAGCTTGGCAGGGAGGGAGATGAGGAAGTCACAGAAGCAGAGGAGTGGGTAGAGGAGGGAGCCAGAGTGGGGGGCACACCCCCACCATGTCGAGGGCAGCAAGGATGAGGAGCACAGGGCCCACCAGAGAAGAAGGGAGAGGAGCCGTCTGCTCCAGGGGAGAGACAGGGAGGGTGCTGGAGGGACAGATGGAGCCTGAACAGACGCAGGGCTGGCTGGTGGGAGGAGAGTGCATGGGGCTCCTGGGCCTCCCTAAGGGAGGTAGGAGGGGGCTCGGACAGCAGTAGGCAGATGAGTCAGCTCAGGGTTCTGGAACATTCCTTGGGCCACAGGCCTCTGCTCTCAGGTATTATTTGGGGCATTTCAGGACTGGTCATCCTGTCTGTGTGCCCAAATTCCTTGTGCTGTGTCTGTCCTCCCTTCTCCCGAGAGAACCATCTCTGTCCCACCTAGAACAGTGCTGGAGCCACCCCACCCACCCCAAGAGGGCTTGAGCTTAGGAGGCGAGAGATGGGAAGTTGATAGACTTGAAATAGGAGAGCTCCACTGAATCCCGTCTCCTCTCTATGGTGTGGCATGTCTTACCCCACAAAAGCCCCTTGTAACCCCTTCTCCCCAGCCAGGCACTGACCTTGGCCATGGGGTTCCTCTGTGTGCAGCTAAGAAGCAGGATGGCGCAGTGGCCATGGAGATGCAGCCCCTGAAGAGCGCAGAGGGTGGGGAGATGGAGGAGCGGGAGAAGAAGAAAGCCAACGCACCCAAGAAGGAGAAGTCTGTCCTTCAGGGAAAGCTCACAAAGCTAGCGGTGCAGATCGGGAAAGCAGGTAGGGACAGCAGGAGGTGGCGGGCCCAGGCCATCGACTGGGCGTGGAGGACACTGGGCTCCTGGAGATGAGCCCAGGCTGTGCAGAGCAAGTGGGAAGGAATGTGGCAGGTGAAGTGTGGGCCAGGCAGCCAGGGGCACAGGCCAGGGCCGGCAGTGGCCATCGGGGTCTGGTGCAGCCCTTCCCTAGCGAGCATAAATCCCAAACCCTCAACAAACACCCCAGGTCACACACTGAGCCACTGCCCATGAGGTGCCCCTACCCAAGGCTCATAAAGCAGCTGGGGGCATGCAGGGCTGGTACCCCAACTTCTCGGGGGCAGTGCAGGATAGACTCTTGCTAGCCCTCCCCAGCGGTGCCTCTCGTGCCATCAGGCCACAAAGTCCACTCCCCAACCCCAGCAGAACTCCAGAAGAGGCCACGCAGAACCCCCTTGCAAACAGGCACCAGCTCACCTGCTGAGCCAAGCCCGCGCTGTTTATCCTGAAACGCAATGCAAATCTACAAGGCCTTCACAAATGCCTCCAAGACCATGCCCATACCTCTTCTTCTCTCTTCCTGTCCCCCTCCTTCCCTCACCCGTGGCAACCCCTTTCCTCTCCTCCCTCCTCTGTGGCAGGGCTGGTGATGTCCGCCATCACCGTCATCATCCTGGTCCTCTACTTTGTGATCGAGACGTTTGTTTTGGAAGGCCGGACATGGCTGGCAGAGTGCACACCGGTCTATGTGCAATACTTCGTGAAGTTCTTCATCATTGGTGTCACTGTGCTGGTCGTGGCTGTCCCAGAGGGCCTGCCACTTGCAGTCACCATCTCCTTAGCTTACTCTGTCAAGGTAATCATAAAACTTACAGTTGATACTGTTTACAGACTAGGAAACTGGGGTAAGAAGTCATTGGGCGCCTTGGCAGCAGTATAAACTGGAGGACATTTAGGATGGCTCAAGGGAGGAGAGGAGGTGCCGAGCAGGGACCCAGGGGGCAGCTTTGCTGATCTGTCAGCTCAAGTCCCTGGGCATGAGATGCGCCAGAAAGCAGGCAGGCAGTGGAATACCCAGGGGTCAGCATCTGCACAATGTGGGCAGTAGGACGGAGGGGCCGGGAGGCAGTGGGGAGGCAGGGAATCAGCAGAGGGCCTGGGACACTGGGAGGCAGTGGGAGGAATGGAGGGAGCCAGGAGTGGGGTGGTGGGGTGGGAGAGCTGCAGGGCTGGTGGGTGGGTAACTGAGAGGGGGCTCGGGCAGGGAAGGTCCCAGGTGCTCATCCCACCCCCACCGTTGCATGAGGTTTCTGATGCCTTATAGCCTTGCTATTGGCTCAGGGCTGACCGAGGTCCCCAGTGTTCTTAGTGCCACACGTGGAGCTAACTGAGCAGAACAGAGTCGTGCGGTGTTTGTGTTGACATCTCTCACTCCCCCACCCCAACAAGCACCTGGGCCAAATGCCCATACCCTTGCCCTTTGCAGAAAATGATGAAAGACAACAACCTGGTGCGCCACCTGGATGCCTGTGAGACCATGGGCAATGCCACAGCCATCTGCTCTGACAAGACGGGCACACTTACCACCAACCGTATGACCGTGGTCCAGTCCTACCTAGGGGACACCCACTACAAAGAGATTCCGGCCCCCAGCGCCCTGACCCCTAAGATCCTCGACCTCCTGGTCCATGCCATCTCCATCAACAGTGCCTATACCACCAAAATACTAGTGAGCTGGGGCAGAAGCGGGCGGGCAGGGCTGGGGGTGGGAGCAGCGGAGAGACCTGGCCAGGGTGCCAGGTGAGCTGTTGCAAGGTACTCATTAGGCCCCCCCCTTGAGAACTTTGGCCCAGAGCCACAGTGGTCTCTGGGGTGCTGCTTACCCTCCTGCCCATCCCTGGCCTCACAGGTGGCTCTGGCTGGGAAACTGCCTGTAGCTAAGGCAGACCTTCCTCTGCTCCCCGCCTCCCACACCCTAACAATATGGTGACCACAAGGGGACAGAGCTGGGGCTCCAGGGGCAGCATGGAGGGTGGTCACAGGCCCCCAGTGCCATGCTAGCCCTCCTCATCTTGCAGCCTCCTGAGAAGGAAGGCGCCCTCCCACGCCAGGTGGGCAATAAGACGGAGTGCGCCCTGCTGGGCTTCGTCTTGGACCTGAAGCGAGACTTCCAGCCCGTGCGCGAGCAGATCCCGGAAGACAAGCTTTACAAAGTATACACCTTCAACTCGGTCCGCAAGTCCATGAGCACAGTCATCCGCATGCCCGACGGTGGCTTCCGCCTCTTCAGCAAGGGGGCCTCAGAGATCCTGCTGAAAAAGTGAGTGAGCAGCAGGGAGGTGCCAGGGTATGTGCAGAGTTTCTGATGCTATTGTTGTGGTAAAAGAGGCCAAACATAAAATTCACCATTTCAACCACTTTACAGTGTCCAGTTGAATGGCATTAAGCACATTCACAATATCATGCAACCGTCACCACTAACCAGTTCCAAAACACCTCCATCACCCTGGAAAGCAACCCCAGACCCATGAGCAGCCCACCCCACTCCCCTCCCCAGACCTGGCACCCACTCATGTGCTTCCTGTCTGGATGGATTTCCCTGTCTGGACATTTCCTATCAAGGGACTCATACAGTGTGTGGCCTTTTGTGTCTGGTTTCTTTCCTTAGTGTAAAGTTTTTCAGTTTCACCCAGGTATTAGACCTTCCTTTTTTGTTTTGTTTTGTTTTGTTTTGTTTTGTTTTGTTTTGTTGCTCAAGCCATCCTCTTACCTCAGTGTTCCGAGTAGCTGAGATTACATGTGCATGCCACCACGCCCAGCTAATTTTTAAATTGTTTGTAGAGCTGAGGTCTCATCATGTTGCCCAGGGTGGTCTTGAAGTCTTGGGCTCAAGCGATCCACCCATCCCGTCCTCCCTAAGTGCTAGGATTACAGGAATGAGCCACTGCGCCCAGCCCAAACTTCCATTCTTTCTAAGGCTGAGTAATATCCCATTGTATGGTAAAGCACATTTTGTTGGTCCATTCATTCATTGATCCGTGTACCAGTACGTGAGTCGTTTCCACCTTTTGGCTGTCGCGAGTCACGCTGCTGTGAACATTCATGTACAAGTTTTTGTTTGAACCCATGTTTTCAATTCTTTTGCGTGGACATCTAGGAGAGAAATGACTGGCTCGTGGTGTCCACCAAACTGTTTTCCACAGGGGCAGCAGCATTTCACATTCCCACCAGTGACATAGGAGGGTTCCACCTTCTCCCCATCTTCAACAGCACTTATTTTCTGGTGTGTCAGTGCTGATGGGGGGGCCATCCTTGTGGGTATGAGGCAGTATCTCCTGGTGGTTTTGATCTCTTTTGATGTGCTGAGTGGCCATTTGCCTGTCTTCCTTGGGGAAATGTCTGTCCCAGCCCTTGGCTTGGTGCTGAGTTGGGTTGTTCGTCTTTTTATTGGTGGGCTATAATGTTCTTTATATATTCCAGATCCTAGATCCTTATCAGCTATGCGATTTCTACACATTCTGTCCCATTCTGTGGCCTGTCTTCACTCTCTTGATAGTGTCCTTAGATGCACAAATGTTTTAAATTGTGATGACGTCCAGTTGATCTATTTTCTTGTTGTTGCTTAGAGATGATGAAAATTTTCTTAGAGATGATGCAAATTTTCTGGAATTGGAGACTGGTGATGGTTGTGCAACTCTGTGACTATACTAAAAACCATTGAATTATCTACTTTAAATGGGTGGACTGTGTGGTGCGTGAATTATATCCCAATAAAGCTATTAGAACAAAGTGAGGGAGAGCGCACAGCGTCACCTCCAAGTGCTCTGGCTTCCCCACTCCCACTCAGCCTTCCCGCACTCCACACCCTTGGCCTTGGCGTCTCTGTCCCCCACCCACCTGGCTCCTCATGACTGCCATCCCAGGGCCCTCAGGGCAGGGTCCTCTGCAGAACGCCCAGGGCTCCCCAAAGGCCCAGGCCCAGCCCTCCTTCCTGCATTCAGTGGACTGGACCACCAAGTGCACCCTGCCTGACCTCCCCACCCACAGCGCTCTCCCGAGAACTCTGCCAGGCGCAGCGTTCACCGCCAGGGCCTGGACCACCTCCTCCTTGGAGCCATCCCTGCTGGTGTGGGGGCCTCAGCCCTCTTTCTGTGCTGCTTTTTTGGTGGGCACTGGGGGACACTGAGGCACTGAGGATAAAAGGCCCAGCCCAGCTTCACTCTGCTGGCTGTGCATACATGAGCAAGTTACTCCCCCTACTCCCATGCCTCAGCTTCCCCGGCAGCATGGAGATCACAGAATACTTATCTCTGGGGAGGGGTGTGAGGACTCTGTGGGTGAATCCACATCCGTAGGAGGCCCTCCGTCTGCACAGCTTCTGTTATGATAATTTCCTTCATCACCAGCCTCCTGTTGAGTGGCAGCACCTGGCACTCACAGCCCCACTGGCTTCTTCCACCACGCCCACCTCTGTGGCCCTCAGCTCCTTTGCTCCCTCCTCTCCCCACCTGAATCCTCCTAGTCCTGTCCCTTTTGAGAAACTCCTGGAGTCATGAGTGCTCTACTGAGGCTGTGGCTGCCTGAATGTGGTTATAGCGATTGTCCACAGACTTCAGTTTTTGCCCATGTTCCACCCCCTTGTCCCATGAAGTATCTGGTGGAGCTGCCATGAGCCGCATACTCCTGCCTCCCTCTCTCCTGGTCTCTCAGCCTGCAGCAGTGCATGAGTGTCCTGGTGCCTTCAAGCAACAGAAATGGATTCTCCCCCAGTTCTGGAGGCCAGAAGTCCAAATCAGGGCCTGGGCAGGGCTGAAGCCCCTCCAAAACATGTCAGGCAGGACACATCCTGCCTCCTCCAGCTTCTGGTGGTGGCCGCCAGTCCTTGTGTTCCTCGGCTTGCAGCTGCCCCTCTCTAATCTCTGCCTGTTGTCACACAGTGTTCTCCCTGTGTGTCTGTGTTCCCACACGGGGCTCTCCTCTCTGATAAGGACCCCAGTCCTTGGCTAAGCCCCCAATCCAGTGTTACCAGAACTGTTTCCTGTTGTTCTCTCCCCACCTCCACCTCATCTCTGCCCACCCCCTGCCTAGGTGCACCAACATCTTAAACAGCAATGGCGAACTCCGAGGCTTTCGGCCTCGGGACCGGGACGACATGGTGAGGAAGATCATTGAGCCGATGGCTTGCGATGGCCTCCGCACCATCTGCATCGCCTACCGGGACTTCTCTGCAGGCCAGGAGCCCGACTGGGACAACGAGAACGAGGTCGTGGGTGACCTCACCTGCATAGCTGTCGTGGGCATTGAGGACCCCGTGCGGCCCGAGGTAGTCCCTGCCTTCTCTGTGAGCTGCCCTGGTAACTGTGCCCTCTGCCCGAGCTTGTCCAGACTGGTAGGGGTGGCCTTCCTTCACACATAGTTGCTGCGGTCCCTCCGTAGTACACTTGAGCCCTGTCCTGGGTGCTCTCGCCCTGGCACCCGCACAAAGGCTCTGTCTTGCCTGCTGGAAGGCCTCTCCTGCTTGGCCTATGGGCCCAGCTCAGGCTCCACCTTCTACCAGGTGAGAAGGTGGCAGTGGCAGAGAGACCGTCGACATTTGGGATCTGATCTGCCCAGGACTGATGGACTGGAGGTGGTGCTGAAGCCTGAGGGGACACAGGTTTGGGGGACAGGGTGGGCGTTTATTGCTTGAGAGTTTGGCTGGGGCTACTCAACAGTCAGGACGTCCCGTGGGGAGCTCATAGCAAAGGTCCTGGTGGGAGAGGGAGCCCAGAAGCATATCTCCATATGGACGATGCCACCAGGGGAGTCCAGACGAGGGAGACCTTGAGGTCTGTGTGGCAGATGCCACAGCCTTGACGCTGGGAAGTCACTTTGTTGTTGAAAGATCCCAGAGGCTGGAGGGATCCAGGCCTGGAGGATGGCCAGCCCCGGAGGGAGAGTGTAAGGTGTGGGGTACCCCTCTGTCTCCCCAGGGCCTCTGCAAGGCACCCACCTCTGTCAGAAGCAGGGCCACTTTGATCCTGCCTATCACCCTGAGAACTTGTATTTGTAGGAGCCACCCTGGGGGTGCAGGTGTAACCCGGGAGGAGAAGCTTCTGGGCTCTCCTTTGGGAGACAGGTATGCATGTATTGGATCACGTAGCAAAGACACTTGATTCAAAGACAGTGCATCTAAACACCAGCCATGGGGTCATGTCAACAGAGCAGCCCTGCGCCCCGAGGAGAACATGGTCACTACGCCTGGAGAGGGAGCACCTCAAACCTGCCCTGGGAGAAAATGGGTGGTAGCGGAGGACAGGGCAGAGAAGTCCAGCGAGGGCAATGGGCCCCACGATGGTGGGCAGTGGCGTGAGTCCCGGACCCCGCTGAGCCTGGGAGAGCAGAAGGAGAGGGTGCTGGTGAGGTGAAGCAAGGCCACACTTGGGGACAGGCTTAGAGGCCTTTCCCTTCAGGAGCCATCGAGTCCCTCTGTTGGACCAGGGAGCAACTGAAGCACGGAGCGGAGGAAGGAATCTTGCCAGAGGGTCCTGGGGAAGAGGGCCAGCTCCTTCCCAGCTTGCGAGTGGCTGAGAGAGAATCCAAGTGGTAGACCACAGTGACAGGGCCAGGCTGTGGAGGCTGGGCAGACCCCCACAAAGACTGGCCAGCCT
The DNA here is from genome assembly GCF_008728515.1 of Papio anubis. Lineage (NCBI taxonomy): Eukaryota > Metazoa > Chordata > Mammalia > Primates > Cercopithecidae > Papio > Papio anubis. Next base: position 1,986,043 of record NC_044996.1, on the reverse strand, counting down.
GGTGGTGGCTGAGGACACACAGAGGGCCCAGTGAAGCCCTGGTTGCCAACAACAGGCAGTAGGCACAAGGGCCTCACTGAAACCTGCCAGGGTGCTTGGAGATGTGGCACGGCTGCAGCCAGAGGAGGGCCCGCGGGGCTGGGCCCTGGGGGGCCACAGGAAGCCTGTGGCAGGGGTGGTATTGATGCTGGAGCTGGGCCAGCGGGGGCCACTGGCAACTTCTCCAGACACCTGGCTGGCTGCTGTGCTGTGGGGCCTTGGGGAGAAGGCAGGGAGCAGGGCTGAGCAGGCGAGGAAGGACAGCCTGGCCTGGCCCTTTGGGGCCCTTTGAGGGTTTCTTCCTTTGGGGAAGAAACCGGGCTACACACACTGGGCCTGAGGAGGCAGGAGGCCTGGGTTCGCAACTGCTGGTTTTCAGGCTCGTCACGGCCACTTGGTGGCAGCAGAGGGTGGCTTCCAGACGTTTCAGGGCCAGGCATTCACTGGCTCAGAGGAGAATTGTCTTTCTGTGGCTCATGATCTTGTTATCCAGCACCCCAAGATCCTCAGAGAGTAGAAAGTGTCCCCGAGGCTGACAGCGAGGCCACTTGGTGGTATTCGCTGCAGGGACCATTGGATCACTCTGCCACAGCCTGAAGCGGGGCCCCAGCTGTCTCCCTGGCAAAGGTCACAGCCCCCCTGCCCATGGCCTCAGGGGCTGCCAGCATGCCGGGACTCCCAGGTCAATGTCCTCCCCTGGCCTCTCCCGGCTGCCCCGCCCCTGGCTCCTGCTCTTGCGTGTCTACTCCACCCACCCCAGGCTCCCTAGGCCTGGGGGCTTGGCCACACCTAGGCTTCTGCACTCACCCAACAGTGCTCACAAGCCCCACTGCCTAGGCTTGACCTCCTCATTCAGGTTCCCAAACTCTGAACCTGGCTCCTCTTCTCCTCTCCCCTTGCCCCTCCACCTCAGTGGCATCAGCTGCCTGACCCTGTCTCTCTGTCTCTGAGCCTGAAGAGCAACTCCCTGTCCCCCCACCACTGGGACAATGCCACCACCTCCCGGCCGGTCTCCTGGCTTCCCGCCCTCAACCCCGTGCAGTGCTTTCCACTCAGCACTGGGGAACCTCTTTCTCTTTCTCCAGAATCTAATATGATGCAGGTGCCCCCCAACTTTTAACAAATTTTTAACTTGGTGCAAAGGCGATGCGCATTCAGCAGAAACTTTACTTCGAGTCCCATACAACCATTCTGTTTTTCCCTTTCAGTGCAGTGTTCAGTGAGTTACACGAGATAATCAGCACTGTATTCCACAGTAGGCTTTGTGTTCAATGCTTTTGCCCAACTGTAGGCTAATGTAAGTGTTCTGAGCACGTGTAAGGTGAGCTGAGCTAAGCCATCTCTGACTTAGGGTATTTTCAGCTTATCATGGGTTTATCGGGACCTAACCCCATTGTAAATTGAGGAGCATCTGTGTTTGAAAAAGGAAATGTGCACTACACAACCAAAGCTATGTTCTGCTTCCCCTGGAGAGGAGAGAGATATGTTGTCCTGCAAAACTACACTAGGAAAAAGATTAACTCCTGAGAAAAATGTCTTAGGTTTTATATTGTTTTAAAATGTCATAATAAGCTACAGAGGCAAGTGAGAGAGGAGTCCAGGTGCCCACCCTAGCCGTGGTGGACCCTCTGGCTACCTGGGAGCCCTCAAGGTGGCTGAGGGTGCGAGGCCCCCTCCTCCTTCTTCTTTAGAGCTATGTCCCCTGCCAGCCTGTCTGTAACCCAGGCTGACCCTGGCTCAGCAGCCCCGTGTCTGTTTTCCAGCTGGAAAATGAGGTTGACAGAGCTGGGTGATTTCTATGGTCGCCCAGGTGACCTTTCCAGATGCGAGTCTGATGGTGCCCCTGAACAGCGTAAAGCTTCCAGTGACTTTTCCCTGCCATGCCTCTGCCATCAGGGCCTGGATCTGTGTCGTCACTGGTCCCCAGGGCCTGGCACTCCCAGGGCCTGACACAGTGAAGGAGGCAAGCACCTGCTCATTGCGGCTTGGCCGGGGCGGGACAGCCCTGCCACCCTCTGGGCCTCCTCTGGGCCCATGCCTCCACAGGGGCCCTGCATGGGGACCCATGGTTTGGCTTTACTGTCATCTCTGCTGGACTTTGGGCCGGCCGCAGATCTGATGGAGGAAGGGGTACTGCTTCAACCCAAAATACGTCTTGCCTCGATGACCCCACCCACCTCTCTTATCTCTGCTAGGTCCCTGAAGCTATCCGAAAATGCCAGCGTGCTGGCATCACAG